>NW_027468911.1:1822786-2126584 GCF_051014615.1 Bombus vancouverensis nearcticus
GTATGACGTTATAACGTAAATAGGTTATATGGTATGACGTTATACCGTATTACGTTATATGGGATGACGTTATAACGCATTACGTAATATGGGATGACGTTATAACGCATTACGTAATATGGGATGACGTTATAACGTATTACGTTATGTGGGACGACGTTATAACGTATTGCGTTATATGGTATGACGTTATAACGTATTACATAATATGGGACGACGTTACAACGCATTACGTTATATGGGATGACGTTATAACGTATTACGTTATATGGAATACCGTTATAACGTATTAGGTTATATGGTATGACGCTATAACGTATTACGTTATATGGCATGACGTTATAACGTAATACGTTATATGGTATGACGTTAACACGTAAATTGGTTATATGGTATGACGTTATACCGAATTACGTTATATGGTATGACATTATAACGTAAATAGGTTATATGGTATGACGTTATACCGTATTACGTTATATGGGACGACGTTATAACGTATTGCGTTATATGGTATGACGTTATAACGTATTACGTTATATGGGATGACGTTATAACTTATTACGTAATATGGGATGACGTTATAACGTAATAGGCTATATGGTATAACGTTATAACGTATTACGTTATATGGTATGACGTCATAACGTAATAGGTTATATGGTATGACGTTATAACGTAATACCTTATATGGTATGACGTTATAACGTAAATAGGTTATATGGTATGACGTTATACCGTATTCCGTTATATGGGATGACGTTATAACGCATTACGTAATATGGGATGACGTTATAGCGTATTACGTTATGTGGGACGACGTTATAACGTATTGCGTTACATGGGATGACGTTATAACGTATTACGTTATATGGGATGATGTTATAACGTAATCGGTTACATGGTATAACGTTATAACGTATTACGTTATATGGGATGACGTTATAACGTATTACGTTATATGGAATACCGTTATAACGTATTAGGTTATATGGTACGACGTTATAACGTAATACCTTATATGGTATGACGTTATAACGTAAATAGGTTGTATGGTATGACGTTATACGGTATTACGTTACATGGGATGACGTTATAACGCATTACGTAATATGGGATGACGTTATAACGTATTACGTTATATGGGAAGACGTTATAACGTATTGCGTTTAATGCTATGACGTTATAACGTATTACGTTGTATGGGATGACGTTATAACGTATTACGTAATATGGGATGACGTTATAACGTAATAGGTTATATGGTATAACGTTATAACGTATTAGGTTATATGGTATGACGCTATAACGTATTACGATATATGGCATGACGTTATAACGTAATGCGTTATATGGTATGACGTTATAACGTAATACCTTATATGGTATGACGTTATAACGTAAATAGGTTATATGGTATGACGTTATACCGTATTACGTTATATGGGATGACGTTATAACGCATTACGTAATATGGGATGACGTTATAACGTATTGCGTTTAATGCTATGACGTTATAACGTATTACGTTATATGGGATGACGTTATAACGTATTCCGTAATATGGGATGACGTTATAACGTCATAGGTTATACGGTATGACGTTATAATGTAATAGGTTATATGGCATGACGCTATAACGTAATACGTTATATGGTATGACGTTATAACGTAAATAGGTTATATGGTATGACGTTATACCGTATTACTTTATATGGGATGACGTTATAACGCATTACGTAATATGGGATGACGTTATAACGTAAATAGGTTATATGGTATGACGTTATACCGTATTACGTTATATGGGATGACGTTATAACGCATTACGTAATATGGGATGACGTTATAACGCATTACGTAATATGGGATGACGTTATAACGTATTACGTTATGTGGGACGACGTTATAACGTATTGCGTTATATGGTATGACGTTATAACGTATTACATAATATGGGACGACGTTACAACGCATTACGTAATATGGGATGACGTTATAACGTATTACGTTATGTGGGACGACGTTATAACGTATTGCGTTATATGGTATGACGTTATAACGTATTACATAATATGGGACGACGTTACAACGCATTACGTTATATGGGATGACGTTATAACGTATTGCGTTTAATGCTATGACGTTATAACGTATTACGTTATATGGGATGACGTTATAACGTATTCCGTAATATGGGATGACGTTATAACGTCATAGGTTATACGGTATGACGTTATAACGTAATAGGTTATATGGCATGACGCTATAACGTAATACGTTATATGGTATGACGTTATAACGTAAATAGGTTATATGGTATGACGTTATACCGTATTACTTTATATGGGATGACGTTATAACGCATTACGTAATATGGGATGACGTTATAACGTAAATAGGTTATATGGTATGACGTTATACCGTATTACGTTATATGGGATGACGTTATAACGCATTACGTAATATGGGATGACGTTATAACGCATTACGTAATATGGGATGACGTTATAACGTATTACGTTATGTGGGACGACGTTATAACGTATTGCGTTATATGGTATGACGTTATAACGTATTACATAATATGGGACGACGTTACAACGCATTACGTAATATGGGATGACGTTATAACGTATTACGTTATGTGGGACGACGTTATAACGTATTGCGTTATATGGTATGACGTTATAACGTATTACATAATATGGGACGACGTTACAACGCATTACGTTATATGGGATGACGTTATAACGTATTACGTTATATAGAATACCGTTATAACGTATTAGGTTGTATGGTATGACGCTATAACGTATTACGTTATATGGCATGACGTTATAACGTAATACGTTATATGGTATGACGTTAATACGTAAATAGGTTATATGGTATGACGTTAGACCGAATTACGTTATATGGTATGACATTATAACGTAAATAGGTTATATGGTATGACGTTATACCGTATTACGTTATATGGGACGACGTTATAACGTGTTGCGTTATTTGGGATGACGTTATAACGTATTACGTTATGTGGGACGACGTTATAACGTGTTGCGTTATTTGGGATGACGTTATAACGTATTACGTTATATGGGAAGACGTTATAACGTATTGCGTTTAATGCTATGACGTTATAACGTATTACGTTATATGGGATGACGTTATAACGTATTCCGTAATATGGGATGACGTTATAACGTCATAGGTTATACGGTATGACGTTATAACGTAATAGGTTATATGGCATGACGCTATAACGTAATACGTTATATGGTATGACGTTATAACGTAAATAGGTTATATGGTATTACGTTATACCGTATTACGTTATATGGGATGACGTTATAACGCATTACGTAATATGGGATGACGTTATAACGCATTACGTAATATGGGATGACGTTATAACGTATTACGTTATGTGGGACGACGTTATAACGTATTGCGTTATATGGTATGACGTTATAACGTATTACATAATATGGGACGACGTTACAACGCATTACGTTATATGGGATGACGTTATAACGTATTACGTTATATAGAATACCGTTATAACGTATTAGGTTATATGGTATGACGCTATAACGTATTACGTTATATGGCATGACGTTATAACGTAATACGTTATATGGTATGACGTTAATACGTAAATAGGTTATATGGTATGACGTTATACCGAATTACGTTATATGGTATGACATTATAACGTAAATAGGTTATATGGTATGACGTTATACCGTATTACGTTATATGGGACGACGTTATAACGCATTACGTAATATGGGATGACGTTATAACGTAATAGGTTATATGGTATGACGTTATAACGTAATACCTTATATGGTATGACGTTATAACGTAAATAGGTTATATGGTATGACGTTATACCGTATTACGTTATATGGGATGACGTTGTAACGCATTACGTAGTATGGGATGACGTTATAACGTATTACGTTATGTGGGACGACGTTATAACGTATTGCGTTATATGGGATGACGTTATAACTTATTACGTTATATGGGATGATGTTATAACGTAATAGGTTATATGGTATGACGTGATAAAGTAAATAGGTTATATGGTATGACGTTATACCGAATTACGTTATATGGTATGACGTTATAACGTAAATAGGTTATATTTTATGACGTCATACCGTATTACGTTATATGGGATGACGTTATAACGCATTACGTAATATGGGATGACGTTATAACGTATTACGTTATGTGGGAAGACGTTATAACGTATTGCGTTATATGGGATGACGTTATAACGTATTACGTTATGTGGGACGACGTTATAACTTATTGCGTTATATGGGATGACGTTATAACGTATTACGTTATATGGGATGACGTTATAACGTATTACGTTATATGGGAAGACGTTATAACGTATTGCGTTATATGGTAAGACGTTATAACGTATTACGTTATATGGGATGACATTATAACGTATCACGTAATATGGGATAACGTTATAACGTAATAGGTTATATGGTATAACGTTATAACGTATTACGTTGTATGGTATTACGTTATAACGTAATAGGTTATATGGTATGACGTTATAACGTAAAACGTTATATGGTATGACGTTATAACGTAATACGTTATATGGTATGACGTTATAACGTAAATAGGTTATATGGTATGACGTTATACCGTATTACGTTTTATGGGATGACGTTATAACGCATTACGTTATATGGGATGACGTTATAACGTAATAGGTTATATAGTATAACGTTATAACGTATTACGTTATATGGTATGACGTTATAACGTCATAGGTTATACGGTATGACGTTATAACGTAACACGTCATATGGTATGACGTTATAACGTATTACGTAATATGGGACGACGTTATAACGCATTACGTTATATGGGATGACGTTATAACGTATTACGTTATATGGAATACCGTTATAACGTATTAGGTTATATGGTATGACGCTATAACGTATTACGTTATATGGCATGACGTTATAACGTAATACGTTATATGGTATGACGTTAACACGTAAATAGGTTATATGGTATGACGTTATACCGAATTACGTTATATGGTATGACATTATAACGTAAATAGGTTATATGGTATGACGTTATACCGTATTACGTTATATGGGACGACGTTATAACGTATTGCGTTATATGGTATGACGTTATAACGTATTACGTTATATGGGACGACGTTATAACGCATTACGTAATATGGGATGACGTTATAACGTATTACGTTATATGGGATGACGTTATACCGCATTACGTAATGTGGGATGACGTTATAACGCATTACGTAATATGGGATGACGTTATAACGTATTACGTTATGTGGGATGGCGTTATAACGTAATATTTTGTATGGTATAACGTTATAACGTATTACGTTAAATGGTATGACGTTATAACGTCATAGGTTATACGGTATGACGATATAACGTAATACGTCATATGGTATGACGTTATAACGTATTACATAATATGGGACGACGTTACAACGCATTACGTTATATGGGATGAAGTTATAACGTATTACGTTATATAGAATACCGTTATAACGTATTAGGTTATATGGTATGACGCTATAACGTATTACGTTATATGGCATGACGTTATAACGTAATACGTTATATGGTATGACGTTAATACGTAAATAGGTTATATGGTATGACGTTATACCGAAATACGTTATATGGTATGACATTATAACGTAAATAGGTTATATGGTATGACGTTATACCGTATTACGTTATATGGGACGACGTTATAACGCATTACGTAATATGGGATGACGTTATAACGTAATAGGTTATATGGTATGACGTTATAACGTAATACCTTATATGGTATGACGTTATAACGTAAATAGGTTATATGGTATGACGTTATACCGTATTACGTTATATGGGATGACGTTATAACGCATTACGTAGTATGGGATGACGTTATAACGTATTACGTTATGTGGGACGACGTTATAACGTATTGCGTTATATGGGATGACGTTATAACGTATTACGTTATATGGGATGATGTTATAACGTAATAGGTTATATGGTATAACGTTATAACGTATTACGTTAAATGGTATGACGTTATAACGTCATAGGTTATACTGTATGACGATATAACGTAGTACGTCATATGGTATGACGTTATAACGTATTACATAATATGGGACGACGTTACAACGCATTACGTTATATGGGATGACGTTATAACGTATTACGTTATATAGAATACCGTTATAACGTATTAGGTTATATGGTATGACGCTATAACGTATTACGTTATATGGCATGACGTTATAACGTAATACGTTATATGGTATGACGTTAATACGTAAATAGGTTATATGGTATGACGTTATACCGATTTACGTTATATGGTATGACATTATAACGTAAATAGGTTATATGGTATGACGTTATACCGTATTACGTTATATGGGACGACGTTATAACGCATTACGTAATATGGGATGACGTTATAACGTAATAGGTTATATGGTATGACGTTATAACGTAATACCTTATATGGTACGACGTTATAACGTAAATAGGTTATATGGTATGACGTTATACCGTATTACGTTATATGGGATGACGTTATAACGCATTACGTAGTATGGGATGACGTTATAACGTATTACGTTATGTGGGACGACGTTATAACGTATTGCGTTATATGGGATGACGTTATAACGTATTACGTTATATGGGATGATGTTATAACGTAATAGGTTATATGGTATAACGTTATAACGTATTACGTTAAATGGTATGACGTTATAACGTCATAGGTTATACTGTATGACGATATAACGTAATACGTCATATTGTATGACGTTATAACGTATTACATAATATGGGACGACGTTACAACGCATTACGTTATATGGGATGACGTTATAACGTATTACGTTATATAGAATACCGTTATAACGTCATAGGTTATACGGTATGACGTTATAACGTAATACGTCATATGGTATGACGTTATAACGTATTACGTAATATGGGACGACGTTATAACGCATTACGTTATATGGGATGACGTTATAACGTATTACGTTATGTGGTATGACGTTATAACCTTAATAGGTTATATGGTATGACGTTATACCGAATTACGTTATATGGTATGACGTTATAACGTAAATAGGTTATATGGTATGACGTTATACCGTATTACGTTATATGGGATGACGTTATAACGCATTACGTAATATGGGATTACGTTATAACGGATTACGTTATGTGGGACGACGTTATAACTTATTGCGTTATATGGGATGACGTTATAACGTATTACGTTATATGGGATGACGTTATAACGTATTACGTTATATGGGAAGACGTTATAACGTATTGCGTTATATGGTATGACGTTATAACGTATTACGTTATATGGGATGACATTATAACGTATTACGTAATATGGGATAACGTTATAACGTAATAGGTTATATGGTATAACGTTATAACGTATTACGTTGTATGGTATGACGTTATAACGTAATAGGTTATATAGTATGACGTTATAACGTAATACGTTATATGGTATGACGTTATAACGTAATACGTTATATGGTATGACGTTATAACGTAAATAGGTTATATGGTATGACGTTATACCGTATTACGTTTTATGGGATGACGTAATAACGCATTACGTTATATGGGATGACGTTATAACGTCATAGGTCATACGGTATGACGTTATAACGTAACACGTCATATGGTATGACGTTATAACGTATTACGTAATATGGGACGACGTTATAACGCATTACGTTATATGGGATGACGTTATAACGTATTACGTTATATGGAATACCGTTATAACGTATTAGGTTATATGGTATGACGCTATAACGTATTACGTTATATGGCATGACGTTATAACGTAATACGTTATATGGTATGACGTTAACACGTAAATAGGTTATATGGTATGACGTTATACCGAATTACGTTATATGGTATGACATTATAACGTAAATAGGTTATATGGTATGACGTTATACCGTATTACGTTATATGGGACGACGTTATAACGTATTGCGTTATATGGAATGACGTTATAACGTATTACGTTATATGGGATGACGTTATAACTTATTACGTAATATGGGATGACGTTATAACGTAATAGGCTATATGGTATAACGTTATAACGTATTACGTTATATGGTATGACGTCATAACGTAATAGGTTATATGGTATGACGTTATAACGTAATACCTTATATGGTATGACGTTATAACGTATTACGTTATATGGTATGACGTTATAACGTCATAGGTTATACGGTATGACGTTATAACGTAACACGTCATATGGTATGACGTTATAACGTATTACGTAATATGGGACGACGTTATAACGCATTACGTTATATGGGATGACGTTATAACGTATTACGTTATATGGAATACCGTTATAACGTATTAGGTTATATGGTATGACGCTATAACGTATTACGTTATATGGCATGACGTTATAACGTAATACGTTATATGGTATGACGTTAACACGTAAATAGGTTATATGGTATGACGTTATACCGAATTACGTTATATGGTATGACATTATAACGTAAATAGGTTATATGGTATGACGTTATACCGTATTACGTTATATGGGACGACGTTATAACGTATTGCGTTATATGGTATGACGTTATAACGTATTACGTTATATGGGATGACGTTATAACGTATTACGTAATATGGGATGACGTTATAACGCAATAGGCTATATGGTATAACGTTATAACGTATTACGTTATATGGTATGACGTCATAACGTAATAGGTTATATGGTATGACGTTATAACGTAATACCTTATATGGTATGACGTTATAACGTAAATAGGTTATATGGTATGACGTTATACCGTATTCCGTTATATGGGATGACGTTATAACGCATTACGTAATATGGGATGACGTTATAGCGTATTACGTTATGTGGGACGACGTTATAACGTATTGCGTTACATGGGATGACGTTATAACGTATTACGTTATATGGGATGATGTTATAACGTAATCGGTTATATGGTATAACGTTATAACGTATTACGTTATATGGGATGACGTTATAACGTATTACGTTATATGGAATACCGTTATAACGTAATGCGTTATATGGTATGACGTTATAACGTAATACCTTATATGGTATGACGTTATAACGTAAATAGGTTATATGGTATGACGTTATACCGTATTACGTTATATGGGATGACGTTATAACGCATTACGTAATATGGGATGACGTTATAACGTATTGCGTTTAATGCTATGACGTTATAACGTATTACGTTATATGGAATGACGTTATAACGTATTCCGTAATATGGGATGACGTTATAACGTCATCGGTTATACGGTATGACGTTATAACGTAATAGGTTATATGGCATGACGCTATAACGTAATACGTTATATGGTATGACGTTATAACGTAAATAGGTTATATGGTATGACGTTATACCGTATTACGTTATATGGGATGACGTTATAACGCATTACGTAATATGGGATGACGTTATAACGTAAATAGGTTATATGGTATGACGTTATACCGTATTACGTTATATGGGATGACGTTATAACGCATTACGTAATATGGGATGACGTTATAACGCATTACGTAATATGGGATGACGTTATAACGTATTACGTTATGTGGGACGACGTTATAACGTATTGCGTTATATGGTATGACGTTATAACGTATTACATAATATGGGACGACGTTACAACGCATTACGTAATATGGGATGACGTTATAACGTATTACGTTATGTGGGACGACGTTATAAAGTATTGCGTTATATGGTATGACGTTATAACGTATTACATAATATGGGACGACGTTACAACGCATTACGTTATATGGGATGACGTTATAACGTATTACGTTATATAGAATACCGTTATAACGTATTAGGTTATATGGTATGACGCTATAACGTATTACGTTATATGGCATGACGTTATAACGTAATACGTTATATGGTATGACGTTAATACGTAAATAGGTTATATGGTATGACGTTATACCGAATTACGTTATATGGTATGACATTATAACGTAAATAGGTTATATGGTATGACGTTATACCGTATTACGTTATATGGGACGACGTTATAACGTGTTGCGTTATTTGGGATGACGTTATAACGTATTACGTTATGTGGGACGACGTTATAACGTGTTGCGTTATTTGGGATGACGTTATAACGTATTACGTTATATGGGAAGACGTTATAACGTATTGCGTTTAATGCTATGACGTTATAACGTATTACGTTATATGGGATGACGTTATAACGTATTCCGTAATATGGGATGACGTTATAACGTCATAGGTTATACGGTATGACGTTATAACGTAATAGGTTATATGGCATGACGCTATAACGTAATACGTTATATGGTATGACGTTATAACGTAAATCGGTTATATGGTATGACGTTATACCGTATTACGTTATATGGGATGACGTTATAACGCATTACGTAATATGGGATGACGTTATAACGCATTACGTAATATGGGATGACGTTATAACGTATTACGTTATTTGGGACGACGTTATAACGTATTGCGTTATATGGTATGACGTTATAACGTATTACATAATATGGGACGACGTTACAACGCATTACGTTATATGGGATGACGTTATAACGTATTACGTTATATAGAATACCGTTATAACGTATTAGGTTATATGGTATGACGCTATAACGTATTACGTTATATGGCATGACGTTATAACGTAATACCTTATATGGTATGACGTTATAACGTAAATAGGTTATATGGTATGACGTTATACCGTATTACGTTATATGGTATGACGTTATAACGTAAATAGGTTATATGGTATGACATTATAACGTAAATAGGTTATATGGTATGACGTTATACCGTATTACGTTATATGGGACGACGTTATAACGCATTAGGTAATATGGGATGACGTTATAACGTAATAGGTTATATGTTATGACGTTATAACGTAATACCTTATATGGTATGACGTTATAACGTAAATAGGTTATATGGTATGACGTTATACCGTATTACGTTATATGGGATGACGTTGTAACGCATTACGTAGTATGGGATGACGTTATAACGTATTACGTTATGTGGGACGACGTTATAACGTATTGCGTTATATGGGATGACGTTATAACGTATTACGTTATATGGGATGATGTTATAACGTAATAGGTTATATGGTATGACGTTGTACCGAATTACGTTATATGGTATGACGTTATAACGTAAATAGGTTATATGGTATGACGTTATACCGTATTAGGTTATATGGTATGACGTTATAACGCATTACGTAATATGGGATGACGTTATAACGTATTACGTTATGTGGGACGACGTTATAACGTATTGCGTTATATGGGATGACGTTATAACGTACTACGTTATATGGGATGACGTTATAACGTATTACGTTATATGGGATGACGTTATAACGTAATAGGTTATATGGTATGACGTGATAAAGTAAATAGGTTATATGGTATGACGTTATACCGAATTACGTTATATGGTATGACGTTATAACGTAAATAGGTTATATGGTATGACGTCATACCGTATTACGTTATATGGGATGACGTTATAACGCATTACGTAATATGGGATGACGTTATAACGTATTACGTTATGTGGGAAGACGTTATAACGTATTGCGTTATATGGGATGACGTTATAACGTATTACGTTATGTGGGACGACGTTATAACATATTGCGTTATATGGGATGACGTTATAACGTATTACGTTATATGGGATGACGTTATAACGTATTACGTTATATGGGAAGACGTTATAACGTATTGCGTTATATGGTAAGACGTCATAACGTATTACGTTATATGGGATGACATTATAACGTATCACGTAATATGGGATAACGTTATAACGTAATAGGTTATATGGTATAACGTTATAACGTATTACGTTGTATGGTATGACGTTATAACGTAATACGTTATATGGTATGACGTTATAACGTAAATAGGTTATATGGTATGACGTTATACCGTATTACGTTTTATGGGATGACGTTATAACGCATTACGTTATATGGGATGACGTTATAACGTAATAGGTTATATAGTATAACGTTATAACGTATTACGTTATATGGTATGACGTTATAACGTCATAGGTTATACGGTATGACGTTATAACGTAACACGTCATATGGTATGACGTTATAACGTATTACGTAATATGGGACGACGTTATAACGCGTTACGTTATATGGGATGACGTTATAACGTATTACGTTATATGGAATACCGTTATAACGTATTAGGTTATATGGTATGACGCTATAACGTATTACGTTATATGGCATGACGTTATAACGTAATACGTTATATGGTATGACGTTAACACGTTAATAGGTTATATGGTATGACGTTATACCGAATTACGTTATATGGTATGACATTATAACGTAAATAGGTTATATGGTTTGACGTTATACCGTATTACGTTATATGGGACGACGTTATAACGTATTGCGTTATATGGTATGACGTTATAACGTATTACGTTATATGGGACGACGTTATAACGCATTACGTAATATGGGATGACGTTATAACGTATTACGTTATATGGGATGACGTTATACCGCATTACGTAATGTGGGATGACGTTATAACGCATTACGTAATATGGGATGACGTTATAACGTATTACGTTATGTGGGATGGCGTTATAACGTAATATTTTGTATGGTATAACGTTATAACGTATTACGTTAAATGGTATGACGTTATAACGTCATAGGTTATACGGTATGACGATATCACGTAATACGTCATATGGTATGACGTTATAACGTATTACATAATATGGGACGACGTTACAACGCATTACGTTATATGGGACGACGTTATAACGTATTACGTTATATAGAATACCGTTATAACGTATTAGGTTGTATGGTATGACGCTATAACGTATTACGTTATATGGCATGACGTTATAACGTAATACGTTATATGGTATGACGTTAATACGTAAATAGGTTTTATGGTATGACGTTATACCGAAATACGTTATATGGTATGACATTATAACGTAAATAGGTTATATGGTATGACGTTATACCGTATTACGTTATATGGGACGACGTTATAACGCATTACGTAATATGGGATGACGTTATAACGTAATAGGTTATATGGTATGACGTTATAACGTAATACCTTATATGGTATGACGTTATAACGTAAATAGGTTATATGGTATGACGTTATACCGTATTACGTTATATGGGATGACGTTATAACGCATTACGTAGTATGGGATGACGTTATAACGTATTACGTTATGTGGGACGACGTTATAACGTATTGCGTTATAT
Organism: Bombus vancouverensis nearcticus; assembly: GCF_051014615.1. Lineage (NCBI taxonomy): Eukaryota > Metazoa > Arthropoda > Insecta > Hymenoptera > Apidae > Bombus > Bombus vancouverensis. The sequence goes on from NW_027468911.1 coordinate 1,836,250, forward strand.
GGGATGACGTTATAACGTATTACGTTATATGGGATGATGTTATAACGTAATAGGTTATATGGTATAACGTTATAACGTATTACGTTAAATGGTATGACGTTATAACGTCATAGGTTATACTGTATGACGATATAACGTAGTACGTCATATGGTATGACGTTATAACGTATTACATAATATGGGACTTCGTTACAACGCATTACGTTATATGGGATGACGTTATAACGTATTACGTTATATAGAATACCGTTATAACGTATTAGGTTATATGGTATGACGCTATAACGTATTACGTTATATGGCATGACGTTATAACGTAATACGTTATATGGGATGATGTTATAACGTAATAGGTTATATGGTATAACGTTATAACGTATTACGTTAAATGGTATGACGTTATAACGTCATAGGTTATACTGTATGACGATATAACGTAATACGTCATATTGTATGACGTTATAACGTATTACATAATATGGGACGACGTTACAACGCATTACGTTATATGGTATGACGTTATACCGTATTACGTTATATGGGATGACGTTATAACGCATTACGTAGTATGGGATGACGTTATAACGTATTACGTTATGTGGAACGACGTTATAACGTATTGCGTTATATGGGATGACGTTATAACGTATTACGTTATATAGAATACCGTTATAACGTCATAGGTTATACGGTATGACGTTATAACGTAATACGTCATATGGTATGACGTTATAACGTATTACGTAATATGGGACGACGTTATAACGCATTACGTTATATGGGATGACGTTATAACGTATTACGTTATGTGGTATGACGTTATAACTTTAATAGGTTATATGGTATGACGTTATACCGAATTACGTTATATGGTATGACGTTATAACGTAAATAGGTTATATGGTATGACGTTATACCGTATTACGTTATATGGGATGACGTTATAACGCATTACGTAATATGGGATTACGTTATAACGGATTACGTTATGTGGGACGACGTTATAACTTATTGCGTTATATGGGATGACGTTATAACGTATTACGTAATATGGGATTACGTTATAACGGATTACGTTATGTGGGACGACGTTATAACTTATTGCGTTATATGGGATGACGTTATAACGTATTACGTTATATGGGATGACGTTATAACGTATTACGTTATATGGGATGACGTTATAACGCATTACGTAATATGGGATTACGTTATAACGGATTACGTTATGTGGGACGACGTTATAACTTATTGCGTTATATGGGATGACGTTATAACGTATTACGTTATATGGGATGACGTTATAACGTATTACGTTATATGGGAAGACGTTATAACGTATTGCGTTATATGGTATGACGTTATAACGTATTACGTTTTATGGGATAACGTTATAACGTAATAGGTTATATGGTATAACGTTATAACGTATTACGTTGTATGGTATGACGTTATAACGTAATAGGTTATATGGTATGACGTTATAACGTAATACGTTATATGGTATGACGTTATAACGTAATACGTTATATGGTATGACGTTATAACGTAAATAGGTTATATGGTATGACGTTATACCGTATTACGTTTTATGGGATGACGTAATAACGCATTACGTTATATGGGATGACGTTATAACGTAATAGGTTATATGGTATAACGTTATAACGTATTACGTTATATGGTATGACGTTATAACGTCATAGGTTATACGGTATGACGTTATAACGTAACACGTCATATGGTATGACGTTATAACGTATTACGTAATATGGGACGACGTTATAACGCATTACGTTATATGGGATGACGTTATAACGTATTACGTTATATGGAATACCGTTATAACGTATTAGGTTATATGGTATGACACTATAACGTATTACGTTATATGGCATGACGTTATAACGTAATACGTTATATGGTATGACGTTAATACGTAAATAGGTTATATGGTATGTCGTTATACCGAATTACGTTATATGGTATGACATTATAACGTAAATAGGTTATATGGTATGACGTTATACCGTATTACGTTATATGCGACGACGTTATAACGTATTGCGTTATATGGTATGACGTTATAACGTATTACGTTATATGGGATGACGTTATAACGTATTACGTAATATGGGATGACGTTATAACGCAATAGGCTATATGGTATAACGTTATAACGTATTACGTTATATGGTATGACGTCATAACGTAATAGGTTATATGGTATGACGTTATAACGTAATACCTTATATGGTATGACGTTATAACGTAAATAGGTTATATGGTATGACGTTATACCGTATTCCGTTATATGGGATGACGTTATAACGCATTACGTAATATGGGATGACGTTATAGCGTATTACGTTATGTGGGACGACGTTATAACGTATTGCGTTACATGGGATGACGTTATAACGTATTACGTTATATGGGATGATGTTATAACGTAATCGGTTATATGGTATAACGTTATAACGTATTACGTTATATGGGATGACGTTATAACGTATTACGTTATATGGAATACCGTTATAACGTAATGCGTTATATGGTATGACGTTATAACGTAATACCTTATATGGTATGACGTTATAACGTAAATAGGTTATATGGTATGACGTTATACCGTATTACGTTATATGGGATGACGTTATAACGCATTACGTAATATGGGATGACGTTATAACGTATTGCGTTTAATGCTATGACGTTATAACGTATTACGTTATATGGAATGACGTTATAACGTATTCCGTAATATGGGATGACGTTATAACGTCATCGGTTATACGGTATGACGTTATAACGTAATAGGTTATATGGCATGACGCTATAACGTAATACGTTATATGGTATGACGTTATAACGTAAATAGGTTATATGGTATGACGTTATACCGTATTACGTTATATGGGATGACGTTATAACGCATTACGTAATATGGGATGACGTTATAACGTAAATAGGTTATATGGTATGACGTTATACCGTATTACGTTATATGGGATGACGTTATAACGCATTACGTAATATGGGATGACGTTATAACGCATTACGTAATATGGGATGACGTTATAACGTATTACGTTATGTGGGACGACGTTATAACGTATTGCGTTATATGGTATGACGTTATAACGTATTACATAATATGGGACGACGTTACAACGCATTACGTAATATGGGATGACGTTATAACGTATTACGTTATGTGGGACGACGTTATAAAGTATTGCGTTATATGGTATGACGTTATAACGTATTACATAATATGGGACGACGTTACAACGTATTACGTTATATGGGATGACGTTATAACGTATTACGTAATATGGGATGACGTTATAACGCAATAGGCTATATGGTATAACGTTATAACGTATTACGTTATATGGTATGACGTCATAACGTAATAGGTTATATGGTATGACGTTATAACGTAATACCTTATATGGTATGACGTTATAACGTAAATAGGTTATATGGTATGACGTTATACCGTATTCCGTTATATGGGATGACGTTATAACGCATTACGTAATATGGGATGACGTTATAGCGTATTACGTTATGTGGGACGACGTTATAACGTATTGCGTTACATGGGATGACGTTATAACGTATTACGTTATATGGGATGATGTTATAACGTAATCGGTTATATGGTATAACGTTATAACGTATTACGTTATATGGGATGACGTTATAACGTATTACGTTATATGGAATACCGTTATAACGTAATGCGTTATATGGTATGACGTTATAACGTAATACCTTATATGGTATGACGTTATAACGTAAATAGGTTATATGGTATGACGTTATACCGTATTACGTTATATGGGATGACGTTATAACGCATTACGTAATATGGGATGACGTTATAACGTATTGCGTTTAATGCTATGACGTTATAACGTATTACGTTATATGGAATGACGTTATAACGTATTCCGTAATATGGGATGACGTTATAACGTCATCGGTTATACGGTATGACGTTATAACGTAATAGGTTATATGGCATGACGCTATAACGTAATACGTTATATGGTATGACGTTATAACGTAAATAGGTTATATGGTATGACGTTATACCGTATTACGTTATATGGGATGACGTTATAACGCATTACGTAATATGGGATGACGTTATAACGTAAATAGGTTATATGGTATGACGTTATACCGTATTACGTTATATGGGATGACGTTATAACGCATTACGTAATATGGGATGACGTTATAACGCATTACGTAATATGGGATGACGTTATAACGTATTACGTTATGTGGGACGACGTTATAACGTATTGCGTTATATGGTATGACGTTATAACGTATTACATAATATGGGACGACGTTACAACGCATTACGTAATATGGGATGACGTTATAACGTATTACGTTATGTGGGACGACGTTATAAAGTATTGCGTTATATGGTATGACGTTATAACGTATTACATAATATGGGACGACGTTACAACGCATTACGTTATATGGGATGACGTTATAACGTATTACGTTATATAGAATACCGTTATAACGTATTAGGTTATATGGTATGACGCTATAACGTATTACGTTATATGGCATGACGTTATAACGTAATACGTTATATGGTATGACGTTAATACGTAAATAGGTTATATGGTATGACGTTATACCGAATTACGTTATATGGTATGACATTATAACGTAAATAGGTTATATGGTATGACGTTATACCGTATTACGTTATATGGGACGACGTTATAACGTGTTGCGTTATTTGGGATGACGTTATAACGTATTACGTTATGTGGGACGACGTTATAACGTGTTGCGTTATTTGGGATGACGTTATAACGTATTACGTTATATGGGAAGACGTTATAACGTATTGCGTTTAATGCTATGACGTTATAACGTATTACGTTATATGGGATGACGTTATAACGTATTCCGTAATATGGGATGACGTTATAACGTCATAGGTTATACGGTATGACGTTATAACGTAATAGGTTATATGGCATGACGCTATAACGTAATACGTTATATGGTATGACGTTATAACGTAAATCGGTTATATGGTATGACGTTATACCGTATTACGTTATATGGGATGACGTTATAACGCATTACGTAATATGGGATGACGTTATAACGCATTACGTAATATGGGATGACGTTATAACGTATTACGTTATTTGGGACGACGTTATAACGTATTGCGTTATATGGTATGACGTTATAACGTATTACATAATATGGGACGACGTTACAACGCATTACGTTATATGGGATGACGTTATAACGTATTACGTTATATAGAATACCGTTATAACGTATTAGGTTATATGGTATGACGCTATAACGTATTACGTTATATGGCATGACGTTATAACGTAATACCTTATATGGTATGACGTTATAACGTAAATAGGTTATATGGTATGACGTTATACCGTATTACGTTATATGGTATGACGTTATAACGTAAATAGGTTATATGGTATGACATTATAACGTAAATAGGTTATATGGTATGACGTTATACCGTATTACGTTATATGGGACGACGTTATAACGCATTAGGTAATATGGGATGACGTTATAACGTAATAGGTTATATGTTATGACGTTATAACGTAATACCTTATATGGTATGACGTTATAACGTAAATAGGTTATATGGTATGACGTTATACCGTATTACGTTATATGGGATGACGTTGTAACGCATTACGTAGTATGGGATGACGTTATAACGTATTACGTTATGTGGGACGACGTTATAACGTATTGCGTTATATGGGATGACGTTATAACGTATTACGTTATATGGGATGATGTTATAACGTAATAGGTTATATGGTATGACGTTGTACCGAATTACGTTATATGGTATGACGTTATAACGTAAATAGGTTATATGGTATGACGTTATACCGTATTAGGTTATATGGTATGACGTTATAACGCATTACGTAATATGGGATGACGTTATAACGTATTACGTTATGTGGGACGACGTTATAACGTATTGCGTTATATGGGATGACGTTATAACGTACTACGTTATATGGGATGACGTTATAACGTATTACGTTATATGGGATGACGTTATAACGTAATAGGTTATATGGTATGACGTGATAAAGTAAATAGGTTATATGGTATGACGTTATACCGAATTACGTTATATGGTATGACGTTATAACGTAAATAGGTTATATGGTATGACGTCATACCGTATTACGTTATATGGGATGACGTTATAACGCATTACGTAATATGGGATGACGTTATAACGTATTACGTTATGTGGGAAGACGTTATAACGTATTGCGTTATATGGGATGACGTTATAACGTATTACGTTATGTGGGACGACGTTATAACATATTGCGTTATATGGGATGACGTTATAACGTATTACGTTATATGGGATGACGTTATAACGTATTACGTTATATGGGAAGACGTTATAACGTATTGCGTTATATGGTAAGACGTCATAACGTATTACGTTATATGGGATGACATTATAACGTATCACGTAATATGGGATAACGTTATAACGTAATAGGTTATATGGTATAACGTTATAACGTATTACGTTGTATGGTATGACGTTATAACGTAATACGTTATATGGTATGACGTTATAACGTAAATAGGTTATATGGTATGACGTTATACCGTATTACGTTTTATGGGATGACGTTATAACGCATTACGTTATATGGGATGACGTTATAACGTAATAGGTTATATAGTATAACGTTATAACGTATTACGTTATATGGTATGACGTTATAACGTCATAGGTTATACGGTATGACGTTATAACGTAACACGTCATATGGTATGACGTTATAACGTATTACGTAATATGGGACGACGTTATAACGCGTTACGTTATATGGGATGACGTTATAACGTATTACGTTATATGGAATACCGTTATAACGTATTAGGTTATATGGTATGACGCTATAACGTATTACGTTATATGGCATGACGTTATAACGTAATACGTTATATGGTATGACGTTAACACGTTAATAGGTTATATGGTATGACGTTATACCGAATTACGTTATATGGTATGACATTATAACGTAAATAGGTTATATGGTTTGACGTTATACCGTATTACGTTATATGGGACGACGTTATAACGTATTGCGTTATATGGTATGACGTTATAACGTATTACGTTATATGGGACGACGTTATAACGCATTACGTAATATGGGATGACGTTATAACGTATTACGTTATATGGGATGACGTTATACCGCATTACGTAATGTGGGATGACGTTATAACGCATTACGTAATATGGGATGACGTTATAACGTATTACGTTATGTGGGATGGCGTTATAACGTAATATTTTGTATGGTATAACGTTATAACGTATTACGTTAAATGGTATGACGTTATAACGTCATAGGTTATACGGTATGACGATATCACGTAATACGTCATATGGTATGACGTTATAACGTATTACATAATATGGGACGACGTTACAACGCATTACGTTATATGGGACGACGTTATAACGTATTACGTTATATAGAATACCGTTATAACGTATTAGGTTGTATGGTATGACGCTATAACGTATTACGTTATATGGCATGACGTTATAACGTAATACGTTATATGGTATGACGTTAATACGTAAATAGGTTTTATGGTATGACGTTATACCGAAATACGTTATATGGTATGACATTATAACGTAAATAGGTTATATGGTATGACGTTATACCGTATTACGTTATATGGGACGACGTTATAACGCATTACGTAATATGGGATGACGTTATAACGTAATAGGTTATATGGTATGACGTTATAACGTAATACCTTATATGGTATGACGTTATAACGTAAATAGGTTATATGGTATGACGTTATACCGTATTACGTTATATGGGATGACGTTATAACGCATTACGTAGTATGGGATGACGTTATAACGTATTACGTTATGTGGGACGACGTTATAACGTATTGCGTTATATGGGATGACGTTATAACGTATTACGTTATATGGGATGATGTTATAACGTAATAGGTTATATGGTATAACGTTATAACGTATTACGTTAAATGGTATGACGTTATAACGTCATAGGTTATACTGTATGACGATATAACGTAGTACGTCATATGGTATGACGTTATAACGTATTACATAATATGGGACTTCGTTACAACGCATTACGTTATATGGGATGACGTTATAACGTATTACGTTATATAGAATACCGTTATAACGTATTAGGTTATATGGTATGACGCTATAACGTATTACGTTATATGGCATGACGTTATAACGTAATACGTTATATGGGATGATGTTATAACGTAATAGGTTATATGGTATAACGTTATAACGTATTACGTTAAATGGTATGACGTTATAACGTCATAGGTTATACTGTATGACGATATAACGTAATACGTCATATTGTATGACGTTATAACGTATTACATAATATGGGACGACGTTACAACGCATTACGTTATATGGTATGACGTTATACCGTATTACGTTATATGGGATGACGTTATAACGCATTACGTAGTATGGGATGACGTTATAACGTATTACGTTATGTGGAACGACGTTATAACGTATTGCGTTATATGGGATGACGTTATAACGTATTACGTTATATAGAATACCGTTATAACGTCATAGGTTATACGGTATGACGTTATAACGTAATACGTCATATGGTATGACGTTATAACGTATTACGTAATATGGGACGACGTTATAACGCATTACGTTATATGGGATGACGTTATAACGTATTACGTTATGTGGTATGACGTTATAACTTTAATAGGTTATATGGTATGACGTTATACCGAATTACGTTATATGGTATGACGTTATAACGTAAATAGGTTATATGGTATGACGTTATACCGTATTACGTTATATGGGATGACGTTATAACGCATTACGTAATATGGGATTACGTTATAACGGATTACGTTATGTGGGACGACGTTATAACTTATTGCGTTATATGGGATGACGTTATAACGTATTACGTAATATGGGATTACGTTATAACGGATTACGTTATGTGGGACGACGTTATAACTTATTGCGTTATATGGGATGACGTTATAACGTATTACGTTATATGGGATGACGTTATAACGTATTACGTTATATGGGATGACGTTATAACGCATTACGTAATATGGGATTACGTTATAACGGATTACGTTATGTGGGACGACGTTATAACTTATTGCGTTATATGGGATGACGTTATAACGTATTACGTTATATGGGATGACGTTATAACGTATTACGTTATATGGGAAGACGTTATAACGTATTGCGTTATATGGTATGACGTTATAACGTATTACGTTTTATGGGATAACGTTATAACGTAATAGGTTATATGGTATAACGTTATAACGTATTACGTTGTATGGTATGACGTTATAACGTAATAGGTTATATGGTATGACGTTATAACGTAATACGTTATATGGTATGACGTTATAACGTAATACGTTATATGGTATGACGTTATAACGTAAATAGGTTATATGGTATGACGTTATACCGTATTACGTTTTATGGGATGACGTAATAACGCATTACGTTATATGGGATGACGTTATAACGTAATAGGTTATATGGTATAACGTTATAACGTATTACGTTATATGGTATGACGTTATAACGTCATAGGTTATACGGTATGACGTTATAACGTAACACGTCATATGGTATGACGTTATAACGTATTACGTAATATGGGACGACGTTATAACGCATTACGTTATATGGGATGACGTTATAACGTATTACGTTATATGGAATACCGTTATAACGTATTAGGTTATATGGTATGACACTATAACGTATTACGTTATATGGCATGACGTTATAACGTAATACGTTATATGGTATGACGTTAATACGTAAATAGGTTATATGGTATGTCGTTATACCGAATTACGTTATATGGTATGACATTATAACGTAAATAGGTTATATGGTATGACGTTATACCGTATTACGTTATATGCGACGACGTTATAACGTATTGCGTTATATGGTATGACGTTATAACGTATTACGTTATATGGGATGACGTTATAACGTATTACGTAAAATGGGATGACGTTATAACGTAATAGGCTATATGGTATAACGTTATAACGTATTACGTTATATGGTATGACGTCATAACGTAATAGGTTATATGGTATGACGTTATAACGTAATACCTTATATGGTATGACGTTATAGCTTAAATAGGTTATATGGTATGACGTCATATCGTATTACGTTATATGGGATGACGTTATAACGCATTACGTAATATGGGATGACGTTATAACGTATTACGTTATGTGGGACGACGTTATAACGTATTGCGTTATATGGGATGACGTTATAACGTATTACGTTATATGGGATGACGTTATAACGTATTACGTTATATGGGATGACGTTATAACGTAATAGGTTATATGGTATAACGTTATAACGTATTACGTTGTATGGTATGACGTTATAACGTATTACGTTATGTGGGACGACGTTATAACGTATTGCGTTATATGGGATGACGCTACAACGTATTACGTTATATGGTATGACGTTATAACGTAATACGTTATGTGGTATGATGTTATAACGTTAGTATGTTATATGGTATGACGTTATACCGAATTACGTTATATGGTATGACGTTATAACGTAAATAGGTTATATGGTATGACGTTATACCGTATTACGTTATATGGGATGACGTTATAACGTATTACGTAATATGGGATGACGTTATAACGTAATAGGTTATATGGCATAACGTTATAACGTATTACGTTATATGGTATGACGTCATAACGTAATAGGTTATATGGTATGACGTTATAACGTAGTACCTTATATGGTATGACGTTATAACGTAAATAGGTTATATGGTATGACGTTATACCGTATTACGTTATATGGGATGACGTTATAACGTAATAGGTTATATGGTATGACGTTATAACTTAATAGGTTATATCGTATGACGTTATACCGAATTACGTTATATGGTATGACGTTATAACGTAAATAGGTTATATGGTATGACGTTATACCGTATTACGTTATATGGGATGACGTTATAACGCATTACGTAATATGGGATGACGTTATAACGTATTACGTTATGTGGGACGACGTTATAACGTATTGCGTTATATGGGATGACGTTATAACGTACTACGTTATATGGGATGACGTTATAACGTATTACGTTATATGGGATGACGTTATAACGTAATAGGTTATATGGTATGACGTTATAAAGTAAATAGGTTGTATGGTATGACGTTATACCGAATTACGTTATATGATATGACGTTATAACGTAAATAGGTTATATGGTATGACGTTAAACCGTATTACGTTATACGGGATGACGTTATAACGCATTACGTAATATGGGATGACGTTATAACGTATTACGTTATGTGGGACGACGTTATAACGTATTGCGTTATATGGGATGACGTTATAACGTATTACGTTATATGGGATGACGTTATAACGTATTACGTTATATGGGAAGACGTTATAACGTATTGCGTTATATGGTATGACGTTATAACGTATTACGTTATATGGGATGACGTTATAACGTATTACGTTATATGGGATGACGTTATAATTATTACGATATATGGGATGACGTTATAACGTAATAGGTTATATGGTATGACGTTATAACTTAATAGGTTATATCGTATGACGTTATACCGAATTACGTTATATGGTATGACGTTATAACGTAAATAGGTTATATGGTATGACGTTATACCGTATTACGTTATATGGGATGACGTTATAACGTACTACGTTATATGGGATGACGTTATAACGTATTACGTTATATGGGATGACGTTATAACGTAATAGGTTATATGGTATGACGTGATAAAGTAAATAGGTTATATGGTATGACGTTATACCGAATTACGTTATATGGTATGACGTTATAACGTAAATAGGTTATATGGTATGACGTCATACCGTATTACGTTATATGGGATGACGTTATAACGCATTACATAATATGGGATGACGTTATAACGTATTACGTTATGTGGGACGACGTTATAACGTATTGCGTTATATGGGATGACGTTATAACGTATTACGTTATATGGGATGACGTTATAACGTATTACGTTATATGGGATGACGTTATAACGTAATAGGTTATATGGTATAACGTTATAACGTATTACGTTGTATGGTATGACGTTATAACGTAATAGGTTATATGGTATGACGTCATACCGTATTACGTTATATGGGATGACGTTATAACGCATTACATAATATGGGATGACGTTATAACGTATTACGTTATGTGGGACGACGTTATAACGTATTGCGTTATATGGGATGACGTTATAACGTATTACGTTATATGGGATGACGCTATAACGTATTACGTTATATGGCATGACGTTATAACGTAATACGTTATGTGGTATGACGTTATAACGTTAATATGTTATATGGTATGACGTTATACCGAATTACGTTATATGGTATGACGTTATAACGTAAATAGGTTATATGGTATGACGTTATACCGTATTACGTTATATGGGATGACGTTATAACGTATTACGTAATATGGGATGCCGTTATAACGTAATAGGTTATATGGTATAACGTTATAACGTATTACGTTATATGGTATGACGTTATAACGTAATACCTTATATGGTATGACGTTATAACGTAAATAGGTTATGTGGTATGACGTTATACCGTATTACGTTATATGCAATGACGTTATAACGCATTACGTAATATGGGATGACGTTATAACGTATTACGTTATGTGGGACGACGTTATAACGTATCATGCTATATGGGATGACGTTATAACGTATTACGTTATATGGGATGATTAATAACGTAATAGGTTATATGGTATAACGTTATAACGTATTACGTTATATGGTATGACGTCATAACGTAATAGGTTATATGGTATGACGTTATAACATAATACCTTATATGGTATGACGTTATAACATATTGCGTTTAATGCTATGACGTTATAACGTATTACGTTATATGGCATGACGTTATAACGTAATGCGTTATATGGTATGACGTTATAACGTCATAGGTTATACGGTATGACGTTATAACGTAATAGGTTATATGGCATGACGCTATAACGTAATACGTTATATGGTATGACGTTATAACGTAAATAGATTATATGGTATGACGTTATACCGTATTACGTTATATGGGATGACGTTATAACGCATTACGTAATATGGGATGACGTTATAACGTATGACGTTATGTGGGACGACTTTATAACGTATTGCGTTATATGGGATGACGCTATAACGTATTACGTTATATGGCATGACGTTATAACGTAATACGTTATGTGGTATGACGTTATAACGTTAATATGTTATATGGTATGACGTTATACCGAATTGCGTTATATGGTATGACGTTATAACGTAAATAGGTTATATGGTATCACGTTATACCGTATTACGTTATATGGGATGACGTTATAACGTATTACGTAATATGGGATGACGTTATAACGTAATAGGTTATATGGTATATCGTTATAACGTATTACGTTATATGGTATGACGTCATAACGTAATAGGTTATATGGTATGACGTTATAACGTAATACCAATTATGGTATGACGTTATAACGTGAATAGGTTATATGGTATGACGTTATACCGTATTACGTTATATGGGATGACGTTATAACGTAATAGGTTATATGGTATAACGTTATAACGTATTACGTTATATGGTATGACGTTATAACGTCATAGGTTATACGGTATGACGTTATAACGTAACACGTCATATGGTATGACGTTATAACGTATTACGTAATATGGGACGACGTTATAACGCATTACGTTATATGGGATGACGTTATAACGTATTACGTTATATGGAATACCGTTATAACGTATTAGGTTATATGGTATGACACTATAACGTATTACGTTATATGGCATGACGTTATAACGTAATACGTTATATGGTATGACGTTAATACGTAAATAGGTTATATGGTATGTCGTTATACCGAATTACGTTATATGGTATGACATTATAACGTAAATAGGTTATATGGTATGACGTTATACCGTATTACGTTATATGGGACGACGTTATAACGTATTGCGTTATATGGTATGACGTTATAACGTATTACGTTATATGGGATGACGTTATAACGTATTACGTAATATGGGATGACGTTATAACGTAATAGGCTATATGGTATAACGTTATAACGTATTACGTTATATGGTATGACGTCATAACGTAATAGGTTATATGGTATGACGTTATAACGTAATACCTTATATGGTATGACGTTATAGCTTAAATAGGTTATATGGTATGACGTCATACCGTATTACGTTATATGGGATGACGTTATAACGCATTACGTAATATGGGATGACGTTATAACGTATTACGTTATGTGGGACGACGTTATAACGTATTGCGTTATATGGGATGACGCTACAACGTATTACGTTATATGGTATGACGTTATAACGTAATACGTTATGTGGTATGACGTTATAACGTTAGTATGTTATATGGTATGACGTTATACCGAATTACGTTATATGGTGTGACGTTATAACGTAAATAGGTTATATGGTATGACGTTATACCGTATTACGTTATATGGGATGACGTTATATCGTATTACGTAATATGGGATGACGTTATAACGTAATAGGTTATATGGCATAACGTTATAACGTATTACGTTATATGGTATGACGTCATAACGTAATAGGTTATATGGTATGACGTTATAACGTAGTACCTTATATGGTATGACGTTATAACGTAAATAGGTTATATGGTATGACGTTATACCGTATTACGTTATATGGGATGACGTTATAACGTAATAGGTTATATGGTATGACGTTATAACTTAATAGGTTATATCGTATGACGTTATACCGAATTACGTTATATGGTATGACGTTATAACGTAAATAGGTTATATGGTATGACGTTATACCGTATTACGTTATATGGGATGACGTTATAACGCATTACGTAATATGGGATGACGTTATAACGTAATACGTTATGTGGGACGACGTTATAACGTATTGCGTTATATGGGATGACGTTATAACGTACTACGTTATATGGGATGACGTTATAACTTATTACGTTATATGGGATGACGTTATAACGTAATAGGTTATATGGTATGACGTTATAAAGTAAATAGGTTGTATGGTATGACGTTATACCGAATTACGTTATATGGTATGACGTTATAACGTAAATAGGTTATATGGTATGACGTTAAACCGTATTACGTTATATGGGATGACGTTATAACGCATTACGTAATATGGGATGACGTTATAACGTATTACGTTATGTGGGACGACGTTATAACGTAATACGTTATATGGGATGACGTTATAACGTATTACGTTATATGGGATTACGTTATAACGTATTACGTTATATGGGAAGACGTTATAACGTATTGCGTTATATGGTATGACGTTATAACGTATTACGTTAAATGGGATGACGTTATAACGTATTACGTTATATGGGATGACGTTATAATTATTACGATATATGGGATGACGTTATAACGTAATAGGTTATATGGTATGACGTTATAACTTAATAGGTTATATCGTATGACGTTATACCGAATTACGTTATATGGTATGACGTTATAACGTAAATAGGTTATATGGTATGACGTTATACCGTATTACGTTATATGGGATGACGTTATAACGTACTACGTTATATGGGATGACGTTATAACGTATTATGTTATATGGGATGACGTTATAACGTAATAGGTTATATGGTATGACGTGATAAAGTAAATAGGTTATATGGTATGACGTTATACCGAATTACGTTATATGGTATGACGTTATAACGTAAATAGGTTATATGGTATGACGTCAAACCGTATTACGTTATATGGGATGACGTTATAACGCATTACATAATATGGGATGACGTTATAACGTATTACGTTATGTGGGACGACGTTATAACGTATTGCGTTATATGGGATGACGTTATAACGTATTACGTTATATGGGATGACGTTATAACGTATTACGTTATATGGGATGACGTTATAACGTAATAGGTTATATGGTATAACGTTATAACGTATTACGTTGTATGGTATGACATTATAACGTAATAGGTTATATGGTATGACGTCATACCGTATTACGTTATATGGGATGACGTTATAACGCATTACATAATATGGGATGACGTTATAACGTATTACGTTATGTGGGACGACGTTATAACGTATTGCGTTATACGGGATGACGTTATAACGTATTACGTTATATGGGATGACGCTATAACGTATTACGTTATATGGGATGATGTTATAACGTAATAGGTTATATGGTATGACGTTATAACGTAATACCATATATGGTATGACGTTATAACGTAAATAGGTTATGTGGTATGACGTTATACCGTATTACGTTATATGGGATGACGTTATAACGTATTACGTAATATGGGATGCCGTTATAACGTAATAGGTTATATGGTATAACGTTATAACGTATTACGTTATATGGTATGACGTTATAACGTAATACCTTATATGGTATGACGTTATAACGTAAATAGGTTATATGGTATGACGTTATACCGTATTACGTTATATGGGATGACGTTATAACGCATTACGTAATATTGGATGACGTTATAACGTATTACGTTATGTGGGACGACGTTATAACGTATTGCGTTATATGGGATGACGTTATAACGTATTACGTTATATGGGATGATGTTATAACGTAATAGGTTATATGGTATGACGTTATAACGTAATACCATATATGGTATGACGTTATAACGTAAATAGGTTATGTGGTATGACGTTATACCGTATTACGTTATATGGGATGACGTTATAACGCATTACGTTATATGGGATGACGTTATAACGTATTACGTTATGTGGGACGACGTTATAACGTATCATGTTATATGGGATGACGTTATAACGTATTACGTTATATGGGATGATTAATAACGTAATAGGTTATATGGTATAACGTTATAACGTATTACGTTATATGGTATGACGTCATAACGTAATAGGTTATATGGTATGACGTTATAACATAATACCTTATATGGTATGACGTTATACCGTATTACGTTATATGGGATGACGTTATAACGCATTACGTTATATGGGATGACGTTATAACGTATTACGTTATGTGGGACGACGTTATAACGTATCATGTTATATGGGATGACGTTATAACGTATTACGTTATATGGGATGATTAATAACGTCATAGGTTATACGGTATGACGTTATAACGTAATAGGTTATATGGCATGACGCTATAACGTAATACGTTATATGGTATGACGTTATAACGTAAATAGATTATATGGTATGACGTTATACCGTATTACGTTATATGGGATGACGTTATAACGCATTACGTAATATGGGATGACGTTATAACGTATGACGTTATGTGGGACGACATTATAACGTATTGCGTTATATGGGATGACGCTATAACGTATTACGTTATATGGCATGACGTTATAACGTAATACGTTATGTGGTATGACGTTATAACGTTAATATGTTATATGGTATGACGTTATACCGAATTGCGTTATATGGTATGACGTTATAACGTAAATAGGTTATATGGTATGACGTTATACCGTATTACGTTATATGGGATGACGTTATAACGTATTACGTAATATGGGATGACGTTATAACGTAATAGGTTATATGGTATAACGTTATAACGTATTACGTTATATGGTATGACGTCATAACGTAATAGGTTATATGGTATGACGTTATAACGTAATACCAATTATGGTTTGACGTTATAACGTAAATAGGTTATATGGTATGACGTTATACCGTATTACGTTATATGGGATGACGTTATAACGCATTACGTAATATGGGATGACATTATAACGTATTACGTTATGTGGGACGACGTTATAACGTATTGCGTTATATGGGATGACGTTATAACGTATTACGTTATATGGGATGATGTTATAACGTAATAGGTTATATGGTATGACGTAATAACGTAATACCTTATATGGTATGACGTTATAACGTAAATAGGTTATGTGGTATGACGTTATACCGTATTACGTTATATGGGATGACGTTATAACGCATTACGTAATATGGGATGACGTTATAACGTATTACGTTATGTGGGACGACGTTATAACGTATCGCGTTATTTGGGATGACGTTATAACGTATTACGTTATATGGGATGATTAATAACGTAATAGGTTATATGGTATAACGTTATAACGTATTACGTTATATGGTATGACGTCATAACGTAATAGGTTATATGGTATGACGTTATAACATAATACCTTATATGGTATGACGTTATAACGTATTGCGTTTAATGCTATGACGTTATAACGTATTACGTTATATGGCCTGACGTTATAACGTAATGCGTTATATGGTATGACGTTATAACGTCATAGGTTATACGGTATGACGTTATAACGTAATAGGTTATATGGCATGACGCTATAACGTAATACGTTATATGCTATGACGTTATAACGTAAATAGATTATATGGTATGACGTTATACCGTATTACGTTATATGGGATGACGTTATAACGCATTACGTAATATGGGATGACGTTATAACGTATGACGTTATGTGGGACGACTTTATAACGTATTGCGTTATATGGGATGACGCTATAACGTATTACGTTATATGGCATGACGTTATAACGTAATACGTTATGTGGTATGACGTTATAACGTTAATATGTTATATGGTATGACGTTATACCGAATTGCGTTATATGGTATGACGTTATAACGTAAATAGGTTATATGGTATGACGTTATACCGTATTACGTTATATGGGATGACGTTATAACGTATTACGTAATATGGGATGACGTTATAACGTAATAGGTTATATGGTATAACGTTATAACGTATTACGTTATATGGTATGACGTCATAACGTAATAGGTTATATGGTATGAAGTTATAACGTAATACCAATTATGGTATGACGTTATAACGTAAATAGGTTATATGGTATGACGTTATACCGTATTACGTTATATGGGATGACGTTATAACGCATTACGTAATATGGGATGACGTTATAACGTATTACGTTATGTGGGACGACGTTATAACGTATTGCGTTATATGGGATGACGTTATAACGTATTACGTTATATGGGATGATGTTATAACGTAATAGGTTATATGGTATGACGTTATAACGTAATACCTTATATGGTATGACGTTATAACGTAAATAGGTTATGTGGTATGACGTTATACCGTATTACGTTATATGGGATGACGTTATAACGCATTACGTAATATGGGATGACGTTATAACGTATTACGTTATGTGGGACGACGTTATAACGTATCGCGTTATATGGGATGACGTTATAACGTATTACGTTATATGGGATGATTAATAACGTAATAGGTTATATGGAATACCGTTATAACGTATTACGTTATATGGGATGATGTTATAACGTAATAGGTTATATGGTATGACGTTATAACGTAATACCTTATATGGTATGACGTTATAACGTAAATAGATTATATGGTATGACGTTATACCGTATTACGTTATATGGGAAGACGTTATAACGTATTGCGTTTAATGCTATGACGTTATAACGTATTACGTTATATGGCATGACGTTATAACGTAATGCGTTATATGGTATGACGTTATAACGACATAGGTTATACGGTATGACGTTATAACGTAATAGGTTATATGGCATGACGCTATAACGTAATACGTTATATGGTATGACGTTATAACGTAAATAGATCATATGGTATGACGGTATACCGTATTACGTTATATGGGATGACGTTATAACGCATTACGTAATATGGGATGACGTTATAACGTATTACGTTATGTGGGACGACGTTATAACGTCATAGGTTATACGGTATGACGTTATAACGTAATACGTCATATGGTATGACGTTATACCGTATTACGTTATATGGGATGACGTTATAACGTATTACGTAATATGGGGTGACGTTATAACGTATTACGTTATATGGGAAGACGTTATAACGTATTGCGTTATATGGTATGACGTTATAACGTAATAGGTTATATGGTATAAAATTATATCTTATTACGTCGTATAGTGTGGCGTTCTAACATAATATTTTATATGGTATGACGGTATAACGTAATACGTTATATGGGATGACGTTATAACGTATTACGTTATATGGGATGACGTTATAACGTATTACGTTATATGGGAAGACGTTATAACGTATTACGTTATATGGCATGACGTTATAACGTAATGCGTTATATGGTATGACGTTATAACGTCATAGGTTATACGGTATGACGTTATAACGTAATAGGTTATATGGCATGACGCTATAACGTAATACGTTATATGGTATGACGTTATAACGTAAATAGATTATATGGTATGACGTTATACCGTATTACGTTATATGGGATGACGTTATAACGCCTTACGTAATATGGGATGACGTTATAACGTATGACGTTATGTGGGACGACTTTATAACGTATTGCGTTATATGGGATGACGCTATTACGTATTACGTTATATGGCATGACGTTATAACGTAATACGTTATGTGGTATGACGTTATAACGTTAATATGTTATATGGTATGACGTTATACCGAATTGCGTTATATGGTATGACGTTATAACGTAAATAGTTTATATGGTATGACGTTATACCGTATTACGTTATATGGGATGACGTTATAACGTATTACGTAATATGGGATGACGTTATAACGTAATAGGTTATATGGTATAACGTTATAACGTATTACGTTATATGGTATGACGTCATAACGTAATAGGTTATATGGTATGACGTTATAACGGAATACCAATTATGGTATGACGTTATAACGTAAATAGGTTATATGGTATGACGTTATACCGTATTACGTTATATGGGATGACGTTATAACGCATTACGTAATATGGGATGACGTTATAACGTATTACGTTATGTGGGACGACGTTATAACGTATTGCGTTATATGGGATGACGTTATAACGTATTACGTTATATGGGATGATGTTATAACGTAATAGGTTATATGGTATGACGTTATAACGTAATACCTTATATGGTATGACGTTATAACGTAAATAGGTTATGTGGTATGACGTTATACCGTATTACGTTATATGGGATGACGTTATAACGCATTACGTAATATGGGATGACGTTATAACGTATTACGTTATGTGGGACGACGTTATAACGTATCGCGTTATATGGGATGACGTTATAACGTATTACGTTATATGGGATGATTAATAACGTAATAGGTTATATGGTATAACGTTATAACGTATTACGTTATATGGTATGACGTCATAACGTAATAGGTTATATGGTATGACGTTATAACATAATACCTTATATGGTATGACGTTATAACGTATTGCGTTTAATGCTACGACGTTATAACGTATTACGTTATATGGCATGACGTTATAACGTAATGCGTTATATGGTATGACGTTATAACGTCATAGGTTATACGGTATGACGTTATAACGTCTTACGTTATATGGGATGATATTATAACGCATTACGTTATATGGGATGACGTTATAACGTAATAGGTTATATGGTATAACGTTATAACGTATTACGTTATATGGTATGACGTTATAACGTAAATAGATTATATGGTATGACGTTATACCGTATTACGTTATATGGGATGACGTTATAACGCATTACGTAATATGGGATGACGTTATAACGTATGACGTTATGTGGGACGACTTTATAACGTATTGCGTTATATGGGATGACGCTATAACGTATTACGTTATATGGCATGACGTTATAACGTAATACGTTATGTGGTATGACGTTATAACGTTAATATGTTATATGGTATGACGTTATACCGAATTGCGTTATATGGTATGACGTTATAACGTAAATAGGTTATATGGTATGACGTTATACCGTATTACGTTATATGGGATGACGTTATAACGTATTACGTAATATGGGATGACGTTATAACGTAATAGGTTATATGGTATAACGTTATAACGTATTACGTTATATGGTATGACGTCATAACGTAATAGGTTATATGGTATGACGTTATAACGTAATACCAATTATGGTATGACGTTATAACGTAAATAGGTTATATGGTATGACGTTATACCGTATTACGTTATATGGGATGACGTTATAACGCATTACGTAATATGGGATGACGTTATAACGTATTACGTTATGTGGGACGACGTTATAACGTATTGCGTTATATGGGATGACGTTATAACGTATTACGTTATATGGGATGATGTTATAACGTAATAGGTTATATGGTATGACGTTATAACGTAATACCTTATATGGTATGACGTTATAACGTAAATAGGTTATGTGGTATGACGTTATACCGTATTACGTTATATGGGATGACGTTATAACGCATTACGTAATATGGGATGACGTTATAACGTATTACGTTATGTGGGACGACGTTATAACGTATCGCGTTATATGGGATGACGTTATAACGTATTACGTTATATGGGATGATTAATAACGTAATAGGTTATATGGTATAACGTTATAACGTATTACGTTATATGGTATGACGTCATAACGTAATAGGTTATATGGTATGACGTTATAACATAATACCTTATATGGTATGACGTTATAACGTATTACGTTTAATGCTATGACGTTATAACGTATTACGTTATATGGCATGACGTTATAACGTAATGCGTTATATGGTATGACGTTATAACGTCATAGGTTATACGGTATGACGTTATAACGTCTTACGTTATATGGGATGATATTATAACGCATTACGTTATATGGGATGACGTTATAACGTAATAGGTTATATGGTATAACGTTATAACGTATTACGTTATATGGTATGACGTTATAACGTAAATAGATTATATGGTATGACGTTATACCGTATTACGTTATATGGGATGACGTTATAACGCATTACGTAATATGGGATGACGTTATAACGTATGACGTTATGTGGCACGACTTTATAACGTATTGCGTTATATGGGACGACGCTATAACGTATTACGTTATATGGCATGACGTTATAACGTAATACGTTATGTGGTATGACGTTATAACGTTAATATGTTATATGGTATGACGTTATACCGAATTGCGTTATATGGTATGACGTTATAACGTAAATAGGTTATATGGTATGACGTTATACCGTATTACGTTATATGGGATGACGTTATAACGTATTACGTAATATGGGATGACGTTATAACGTAATAGGTTATATGGTATAACGTTATAACGTATTACGTTATATGGTATGACGTCATAACGTAATAGGTTATATGGTATGACGTTATAACGTAATACCAATTATGGTATGACGTTATAACGTAAATAGGTTATATGGTATGACGTTATACCGTATTACGTTATATGGGATGACGTTATAACGCATTACGTAATATGGGATAACGTTATAACGTATTACGTTATGTGGGACGACGTTATAACGTATTACGTAATATGGGATGACGTTATAACGTAATAGGTTATATGGTATAACGTTATAACGTATTAGGTTATATGGTATGACGCTATAACGTAAATAGATTATATGGTATGACGTTATACCGTATTACGTTATATGGGAAGACGTTATAACGTATTGCGTTTAATGCTATGACGTTATAACGTATTACGTTATATGGCATGACGTTATAACGTAATGCGTTATATGGTATGACGTTATAACGACATAGGTTATACGGTATGACGTTATAACGTAATAGGTTATATGGCATGACGCTATAACGTAATACGTTATATGGTATGACGTTATAACGTAAATAGATCATATGGTATGACGTTATACCGTATTACGTTATATGGGATGACGTTATAACGCATTACGTAATATGGGATGACGTTATAACGTATTACGTTATGTGGGACGACGTTATAACGTCATAGGTTATACGGTATGACGTTATAACGTAATACGTCATATGGTATGACGTTATACCGTATTACGTTATATGGGATGACGTTATAACGTATTACGTAATATGGGGTGACGTTATAACGTACTACGTTATATGGGAAGACGTTATAACGTATTGCGTTATATGGTATGACGTTATAACGTAATAGGTTATATGGTATAAAATTATATCTTATTACGTCGTATAGTGTGGCGTTCTAACATAATATTTTATATGGTATGACGGTATAACGTAATACGTTATATGGGATGACGTTATAACGTATTACGTTATATGGGATGACGTTATAACGTATTACGTTATATGGGAAGACGTTATAACGTATTACGTTATATGGCATGACGTTATAACGTAATGCGTTATATGGTATGACGTTATAACGTCATAGGTTATACGGTATGACGTTATAACGTAATAGGTTATATGGCATGACGCTATAACGTAATACGTTATATGGTATGACGTTATAACGTAAATGGATTATATGGTATGACGTTATACCGTATTACGTTATATGGGATGACGTTATAACGCCTTACGTAATATGGGATGACGTTATAACGTATGACGTTATGTGGGACGACTTTATAACGTATTGCGTTATATGGGATGACGCTATAACGTATTACGTTATATGGCATGACGTTATAACGTAATACGTTATGTGGTATGACGTTATAACGTTAATATGTTATATGGTATGACGTTATACCGAATTGCGTTATATGGTATGACGTTATAACGTAAATAGGTTATATGGTATGACGTTATACCGTATTACGTTATATGGGATGACGTTATAACGTATTACGTAATATGGGATGACGTTATAACGTAATAGGTTATATGGTATAACGTTATAACGTATTACGTTATATGGTATGACGTCATAACGTAATAGGTTATATGGTATGACGTTATAACGTAATACCAATTATGGTATGACGTTATAACGTAAATAGGTTATATGGTATGACGTTATACCGTATTACGTTATATGGGATGACGTTATAACGCATTACGTAATATGGGATGACGTTATAACGTATTACGTTATGTGGGACGACGTTATAACGTATTGCGTTATATGGGATGACGTTATAACGTATTACGTTATATGGGATGATGTTATAACGTAATAGGTTATATGGTATGACGTTATAACGTAATACCTTATATGGTATGACGTTATAACGTAAATAGGTTATGTGGTATGACGTTATACCGTATTACGTTATATGGGATGACGTTATAACGCATTACGTAATATGGGATGACGTTATAACGTATTACGTTATGTGGGACGACGTTATAACGTATCGCGTTATATGGGATGACGTTATAACGTATTACGTTATATGGGATGATTAATAACGTAATAGGTTATATGGTATATCGTTATAACGTATTACGTTATATGGTATGACGTCATAACGTAATAGGTTATATGGTATGACGTTATAACATAATACCTTATATGGTATGACGTTATAACGTATTGCGTTTAATGCTACGACGTTATAACGTATTACGTTATATGGCATGACGTTATAACGTAATGCGTTATATGGTATGACGTTATAACGTCATAGGTTATACGGTATGACGTTATAACGTCTTACGTTATATGGGATGATATTATAACGCATTACGTTATATGGGATGACGTTATAACGTAATAGGTTATATGGTATAACGTTATAACGTATTACGTTATATGGTATGACGTTATAACGTCATAGGTTATACGGTATGACGTTATAACGTAATACGTCATATGGTATGACGTTATAACGTATTACATAATATGGGACGACTTTATAACGCATTACGTTATATGTGATGACGTTATAACGTATTACGTTATATGGAATACCGTTATAACGTATTACGTTATATGGGATGATGTTATAACGTAATAGGTTATATGGTATGACGTTATAACGTAAATAAGTTATATGGTATGACGTTATACCGTATTACGTTATATGGGATGACGTTATAACGCATTACGTAATATGGGATGACGTTATAACGTATTACGTTATGTGGGACGACGTTATAACGTATTGCGTTATATGGGATGACGTTATAACGTATTACGTTATATGGGATGATTAATAACGTAATAGGTTATATGATATAACGTTATAACGTAATACGTTATATGGTATGACGTTATAACGTAAATAGATTATATGGTATGACGTTATACCGTATTACGTTATATGGGATGACGTTATAACGCATTACGTAATATGGGATGACGTTATAACGTATGACGTTATGTGGGACGACTTTATAACGTATTGCGTTATATGGGATGACGCTATAACGTATTACGTTATATGGCATGACGTTATAACGTAATACGTTATGTGGTATGACGTTATAACGTTAATATGTTATATGGTATGACGTTATACCGAATTGCGTTATATGGTATGACGTTATAACGTAAATAGGTTATATGGTATCACGTTATACCGTATTAAGTTATATGGGATGACGTTATAACGTATTACGTAATATGGGATGACGTTATAACGTAATAGGTTATATGGTATATCGTTATAACGTATTACGTTATATGGTATGACGTCATAACGTAATAGGTTATATGGTATGACGTTATAACGTAATACCAATTATGGTATGACGTTATAACGTAAATAGGTTATATGGTATGACGTTATACCGTATTACGTTATATGGGATGACGTTATAACGCATTACGTAATATGGGATGACGTTATAACGTATTACGTTATGTGGGACGACGTTATAACGTATTGCGTTATATGGGATGACGTTATAACGTATTACGTTATATGGGATGATGTTATAACGTAATAGGTTATATGGTATGACGTTATAACGTAATACCTTATATGGTATGACGTTATAACGTAAATAGGTTATGTGGTATGACGTTATACCGTATTACGTTATATGGGATGACGTTATAACGCATTACGTAATATGGGATGACGTTATAACGTATTACGTTATGTGGGACGACGTTATAACGTATCGCGTTATATGGGATGACGTTATAACGTATTACGTTATATGGGATGATTAATAACGTAATAGGTTATATGGTATAACGTTATAACGTATTACGTTATATGGTATGACGTCATAACGTAATAGGTTATATGGTATGACGTTATAACATAATACCTTATATGGTATGACGTTATAACGTATTGCGTTTAATGCTATGACGTTATAACGTATTACGTTATATGGCATGACGTTATAACGTAATGCGTTATATGGTATGACGTTATAACGTCATAGGTTATACGGTATGACGTTATAACGTAATAGGTTATATGGCATGACGCTATAACGTAATACGTTATATGGTATGACGTTATAACGTAAATAGATTATATGGTATGACGTTATACCGTATTACGTTATATGGGATGACGTTATAACGCATTACGTAATATGGGATGACGTTATAACGTATGACGTTATGTGGGACAACTTTATAACGTATTGCGTTATATGGGATGACGCTATAACGTATTACGTTATATGGCATGACGTTATAACGTAATACGTTATGTGGTATGACGTTATAACGTTAATATGTTATATGGTATGACGTTATACCGAATTGCGTTATATGGAATGACGTTATAACGTAAATAGGTTATATGGTATGACGTTATACCGTATTACGTTATATGGGATGACGTTATAACGTATTACGTAATATGGGATGACGTTATAACGTAATAGGTTATATGGTATAACGTTATAACGTATTACGTTATATGGTATGACGTCATAACGTAATAGGTTATATGGTATGACGTTATAACGTAATACCAATTATGGTATGACGTTATAACGTAAATAGGTTATATGGTATGACGTTATACCGTATTACGTTATATGGGATGACGTTATAACGCATTACATAATATGGGACGACGTTACAACACATTACGTTATATGGGATGACGTTATAACGTATTACGTTATATAGAATACCGTTATAGCGTCATAGGTTATACGGTATGACGTTATAACGTAATACGTCATATGGTATGACGTTATAACGTATTACGTAATATGGGACGACGTTATAAGGCATTACGTTATATGGGATGACGTTATAACGTATTACGTTATGTGGTATGACGTTATAACTTTAATAGGTTATATGGTATGACGTTATACCGAATTACGTTATATGGTATGACGTTATAACGTAAATAGGTTATATGGTATGACGTTATACCGTATTACGTTATATGGGATGACGTTATAACACATTACGTAATATGGGATTACGTTATAACGGATTACGTTATGTGGGACGACGTTATAACTTATTGCGTTATATGGGATGACGTTATAACGTATTACGTTATATGGGATGACGTTATAACGTATTACGTTATATGGGAAGACGTTATAACGTATTGCGTTATATGGTATGACGTTATACCGTATTAGGTTATATGGGATGACATTATAACGTATTACGTAATATGGGATAACGTTATAACGTAATAGGTTATATGGTATAACGTTATAACGTATTACGTTGTATGGTATGACGTTATAACGTAATAGGTTATATGGTATGACGTTATAACGTAATACGTTATATGGTATGACGTTATAACGTAATACGTTATATGGTATGACGTTATAACGTAAATAGGTTATATGGTATGACGTTATACCGTATTACGTTTTATGGGATGACGTAATAACGCATTACGTTATATGGGATGACGTTATAACGTAATAGGTTATATGGTATAACGTTAGAACGTATTACGTTATATGGTATGACGTTATAACGTCATAGGTTATACGGTATGACGTTATAACGTAACACGTCATATGGTATGACGTTATAACGTATTACGTAATATGGGACGACGTTATAACGCATTACGTTATATGGGATGACGTTATAACGTATTACGTTATATGGAATACCGTTATAACGTATTAGGTTATATGGTATGACACTATAACGTATTACGTTATATGGCATGACGTTATAACGTAATACGTTATATGGTATGACGTTAATACGTAAATAGGTTATATGGTATGTCGTTATACCGAATTACGTTATATGGTATGACATTATAACGTAAATAGGTTATATGGTATGACGTTATACCGTATTACGTTATATGGGACGACGTTATAACGTATTGCGTTATATGGTATGACGTTATAACGTATTACGTTATATGGGATGACGTTATAACGTATTACGTAATATGGGATGACGTTATAACGTAATAGGCTATATGGTATAACGTTATAACGTATTACGTTATATGGTATGACGTCATAACGTAATAGGTTATATGGTATGACGTTATAACGTAATACCTTATATGGTATGACGTTATAGCTTAAATAGGTTATATGGTATGACGTCATACCGTATTACGTTATATGGGATGACGTTATAACGCATTACGTAATATGGGATGACGTTATAACGTATTACGTTATGTGGGACGACGTTATAACGTATTGCATTATATGGGATGACGTTATAACGTATTACGTTATATGGGATGACGTTATAACGTATTACGTTATATGGGATGACGTTATAACGTAATAGGTTATATGGTATAACGTTATAACGTATTACGTTGTATGGTATGACGTTATAACGTAATAGGTTATATGGTATGACGTTATAACGTAATACGTTATATGGTATGACGTTATAACGTAAATAGGTTATATGGTATGACGTTATACCGTATTACGTTATATGGGATGACGTTATAACGTATTACGTTATGTGGGACGACGTTATAACGTATTGCGTTATATGGGATGACGCTACAACGTATTACGTTATATGGTATGACGTTATAACGTAATACGTTATGTGGTATGACGTTATAACGTTAGTATGTTATATGGTATGACGTTATACCGAATTACGTTATATGGTGTGACGTTATAACGTAAATAGGTTATATGGTATGACGTTATACCGTATTACGTTATATGGGATGACGTTATAACGTATTACGTAATATGGAATGACGTTATAACGTAATAGGTTATATGGCATAACGTTATAACGTATTACGTTATATGGTATGACGTCATAACGTAATAGGTTATATGGTATGACGTTATAACGTAGTACCTTATATGGTATGACGTTATAACGTAAATAGGTTATATGGTATGACGTTATACCGTATTACGTTATATGGGATGACGTTATAACGTAATAGGTTATATGGTATGACTTTATAACTTAATAGGTTATATCGTATGACGTTATACCGAATTACGTTATATGGTATGACGTTATAACGTAAATAGGTTATATGGTATGACGTTATACCGTATTACGTTATATGGGACGACGTTATAACGCATTACGTAATATGGGATGACGTTATAACGTAATAGGTTATATGGTATGACGTTATACCGTATTACGTTATATGGGATGACGTTATAACGTATTACGTAATATAGGGTGACGTTATAACATATTACGTTATATGGGCTAACGTTATAACGTAATAGGTTATATGGTATAAAATTATAACTTATTACGTCGTATAGTGTGACGTTCTAACATAATATTTTATATGGTATGGCGGTATAACGTAATACGTTATATGGGATGACGTTATAACGTATTACGTTATATGGGATGACGTTATAACGTATTACGTTATATGGGAAGACGTTATAACGTATTGCGTTATATGGTATGACGTTATAACGTATTACGTTATATGGGATGACGTTATAACGTATTACGTTATATGGGATGACGTTATAATTATTACGATATATGGGATGACGTTATAACGTAATAGGTTATATGGTATGACGTTATAACTTAATAGGTTATATCGTATGACGTTATACCGAATTACGTTATATGGTATGACGTTATAACGTAAATAGGTTATATGGTATGACGTTATACCGTATTACGTTATATGGGATGACGTTATAACGTACTACGTTATATGGGATGACGTTATAACGTATTACGTTATATGGGATGACGTTATAACGTAATAGGTTATATGGTATGACGTGATAAAGTAAATAGGTTATATGGTATGACGTTATACCGAATTACGTTATATGGTATGACGTTATAACGTAAATAGGTTATATGGTATGACGACATACCGTATTACGTTATATGGGATGACGTTATAACGCATTACATAATATGGGATGACGTTATAACGTATTACGTTATGTGGGACGACGTTATAACGTATTGCGTTATATGGGATGACGTTATAACGTATTACGTTATATGGGATGACGCTATAACGTATTACGTTATATGGGATGATGTTATAACGTAATACCTTATATGGTATGACGTTATAACGTAAACAGGTTATATGGTATGACGTTATACCGTATTACATTATATGGGATGACGTTATAACGCATTACGTAATATGGGATAACGTTATAACGTATTACGTTATGTGGGACGACGTTATAACGTATTACGTAATATGGGATGACGTTATAACGTAATAGGTTATATGGTATAACGTTATAACGTATTAGGTTATATGGTATGACGCTATAACGTAAATAGATTATATGGTATGACGTTATACCGTATTACGTTATATGGGAAGACGTTATAACGTATTGCGTTTAATGCTATGACGTTATAACGTATTACGTTATATGGCATGACGTTATAACGTAATGCGTTATATTTTATGACGTTATAACGACATAGGTTATACGGTATGACGTTATAACGTAATAGGTTATATGGCATGACGCTATAACGTAATACCTTATATGGTATGACGTTATAACGTAAATAGGTTATGTGGTATGACGTTATACCGTATTACGTTATATGGGATGACGTTATAACGCATTACGTAATATGGGATGACGTTATAACGTATTACGTTATGTGGGACGACGTTATAACGTATCGCGTTATATGGGATGACGTTATAACGTATTACGTTATATGGGATGATTAATAACGTAATAGGTTATATGGTATAACGTTATAACGTATTACGTTATATGGTATGACGTCATAACGTAATAGGTTATATGGTATGACGTTATAACATAATACCTTATATGGTATGACGTTATAACGTATTGCGTTTAATGCTATGACGTTATAACGTATTACGTTATATGGCCTGACGTTATAACGTAATGCGTTATATGGTATGACGTTATAACGTCATAGGTTATACGGTATGACGTTATAACGTAATAGGTTATATGGCATGACGCTATAACGTAATACGTTATATGGTATGAAGTTATAACGTAAATAGATTATATGGTATGACGTTATACCGTATTACGTTATATGGGCTGACGTTATAACGCATTACGTAATATGGGATGACGTTATAACGTATGACGTTATGTGGGACGACTTTATAACGTATTGCGTTATATGGGATGACGCTATAACGTATTACGTTATATGGCATGACGTTATAACGTAATACGTTATGTGGTATGACGTTATAACGTTAATATGTTATATGGTATGACGTTATACCGAATTGCGTTATATGGTATGACGTTATAACGTAAATAGGTTATATGGTATGACGTTATACCGTATTACGTTATATGGGATGACGTTATAACGTATTACGTAATATGGGATGACGTTATAACGTAATAGGTTATATGGTATAACGTTATAACGTATTACGTTATATGGTATGACGTCATAACGTAATAGGTTATATGGTATGACGTTATAACGTAATACCAATTATGGTATGACGTTATAACGTAAATAGGTTATATGGTATGACGTTATACCGTATTACGTTATATGGGATGACGTTATAACGCATTACGTAATATGGGATGACGTTATAACGTATTACGTTATGTGGGACGACGTTATAACGTATTGCGTTATATGGGATGACGTTATAACGTATTACGTTATATGGGATGATGTTATAACGTAATAGGTTATATGGTATGACGTTATAACGTAATACCTTATATGGTATGACGTTATAACGTAAATAGGTTATGTGGTATGACGTTATACCGTATTACGTTATATGGGATGACGTTATAACGCATTACGTAATATGGGATGACGTTATAACGTATTACGTTATGTGGGACGACGTTATAACGTATCGCGTTATATGGGATGACGTTATAACGTATTACGTTATATGGGATGATTAATAACGTAATAGGTTATATGGTATAACGTTATAACGTATTACGTTATATGGTATGACGTCATAACGTAATAGGTTATATGGTATGACGTTATAACATAATACCTTATATGGTATGACGTTATAACGTATTGCGTTTAATGCTATGACGTTATAACGTATTACGTTATATGGCATGACGTTATAACGTAATGCGTTATATGGTATGACGTTATAACGTCATAGGTTATACGGTATGACGTTATAACGTCTTACGTTATATGGGATGATATTATAACGCATTACGTTATATGGGATGACGTTATAACGTAATAGGTTATATGGTATAACGTTATAACGTATTACGTTATATGGTATGACGTTATAACGTCACAGGTTATACGGTATGACGTTATAACGTAATACGTCATATGGTATGACGTTATAACGTATTACATAATATGGGACGACTTTATAACGCATTACGTTATATGTGATGACGTTATAACGTATTACGTTATATGGAATACCGTTATAACGTATTACGTTATATGGGATGATGTTATAACGTAATAGGTTATATGGTATGACGTAATAACGTAATACCTTATATGGTATGACGTTATAACGTAAATAGGTTATATGGTATGACGTTATACCGTATTACGTTATATGGGATGACGTTATAACGCATTACGTAATATGGGATGACGTTATAACGTATTACGTTATGTGGGACGACGTTATAACGTATTGCGTTATACGGGATGACGTTATAACGTATTACGTTATATGGGATGATTAATAACGTAATAGGTTATATGATATAACGTTATAACGTATTACGTTATATGGTATGACGTCATAACGTAATAGGTTATATGGTATGACGTTATAACGTAATACCTTATATGGTATGACGTTATAACGTAAACAGGTTATATGGTATGACGTTATACCGTATTACGTTATATGGGATGACGTTATAACGCATTACGTAATATGGGATAACGTTATAACGTATTACGTTATGTGGGACGACGTTATAACGTATTACGTAATATGGGATGACGTTATAACGTAATAGGTTATATGGTATAACGTTATAACGTATTAGGTTATATGGTATGACGCTATAACGTAAATAGATTATATGGTATGACGTTATACCGTATTACGTTATATGGGAAGACGTTATAACGTATTGCGTTTAATGCTATGACGTTATAACGTATTACGTTATATGGCATGACGTTATAACGTAATGTGTTATATTTTATGACGTTATAACGACATAGGTTATACGGTATGACGTTATAACGTAATAGGTTATATGGCATGACGCTATAACGTAATACGTTATATGGTATGACGTCATAACGTAAATAGATCATATGGTATGACGGTATACCGTATTACGTTATATGGGATGACGTTATAACGCATTACGTAATATGGGATGACGTTATAACGTATTACGTTATGTGGGACGACGTTATAACGTCATAGGTTATACGGTATGACGTTATAACGTAATACGTCATATGGTATGACGTTATACCGTATTACGTTATATGGGATGACGTTATAACGTATTACGTAATATGGGGTGACGTTATAACGTATTACGTTATATGGGAAGACGTTATAACGTATTGCGTTATATGGTATGACGTTATAACGTAATAGGTTATATGGTATAAAATTATATCTTATTACGTCGTATAGTGTGGCGTTCTAACATAATATTTTATATGGTATGACGGTATAACGTAATACGTTATATGGGATGACGTTATAACGTATTACGTTATATGGGATGACGTTATAACGTATTACGTTATATGGGAAGACGTTATAACGTATTACGTTATATGGCATTACGTTATAACGTAATGCGTTATATGGTATGACGTTATAACGTCATAGGTTATACGGTATGACGTTATAACGTAATAGGTTATATGGCATGACGCTATAACGTAATACGTTATATGGTATGACGTTATAACGTAAATAGATTATATGGTATGACGTTATACCGTATTAAGTTATATGGGATGACGTTATAACGCCTTACGTAATATGGGATGACGTTATAACGTATGACGTTATGTGGGACGACTTTATAACGTATTGCGTTATATGGGATGACGCTATAACGTATTACGTTATATGGCATGACGTTATAACGTAATACGTTATGTGGTATGACGTTATAACGTTAATATGTTATATGGTATGACGTTATACCGAATTGCGTTATATGGTATGACGTTATAACGTAAATAGGTTATATGGTATGACGTTATACCGTATTACGTTATATGGGATGACGTTATAACGTATTACGTAATATGGGATGACGTTATAACGTAATAGGTTATACGGTATAACGTTATAACGTATTACGTTATATGGTATGACGTCATAACGTAATAGGTTATATGGTATGACGTTATACCGTATTACGTTATATGGGATGACGTTATAACGCATTACGTAATATGGGATGACGTTATAACGTATTACGTTATGTGGGACGACGTTATAACGTATTGCGTTATATGGGATGACGTTATAACGTATTACGTTATATGGGATGACGTTATAACGTAATAGGTTATATGGTATAACGTTATAACGTATTACGTTATATGGTATGACGTCATAACGTAATAGGTTATATGGTATGACGTTATACCGTATTACGTTATATGGGATGACGTTATAACGCATTACGTAATATGGGATGACGTTATAACGTATTACGTTATGTGGGACGACGTTATAACGTATTGCGTTATATGGGATGACGTTATAACGTATTACGTTATATGGGATGATTAATAACGTAATAGGTTATATGGAATAACGTTATAACGTATTACGTTATATGGTATGACGTTATAACGTCATGGGTTATACGGTATGACGTTATAACGTAATACGTCATATGGTATGACGTTATACCGTATTACGTTATATGGGATGACGTTATAACGTATTACGTAATATGGGGTGACGTTATAACATATTATGTTATATGGGCTGACGTTATAACGTAATAGGTTATATGGTATAACGTTATAACGTATTAGGTTATATGGTATGACGCTATAACGTAAATAGATTATATGGTATGACGTTATACCGTATTACGTTATATGGGAAGACGTTATAACGTATTGCGTTTAATGCTATGACGTTATAACGTATTACGTTATATGGCATGACGTTATAACGTAATGCGTTATATGGTATGACGTTATAACGACATAGGTTATACGGTATGACGTCATAACGTAATAGGTTATATGGTATGACGTTATAACGTAATACCTTATATGGTATGACGTTATAACGTAAACAGGTTATATGGTATGACGTTATACCGTATTACGTTATATGGGATGACGTTATAACGCATTACGTAATATGGGATAACGTTATAACGTATTACGTTATGTGGGACGACGTTATAACGTATTGCGTTATATGGGATGACGTTATAACGTCTTACGTTATATGGGATGATATTATAACGTATTACGTTATATGGGATGACGTTATAACGTAATAGGTTATATGGAATAACGTTATAACGTATTACGTTATATGGTATGACGTTATAACGTCATAGGTTATACGGTATGACGTTATAACGTAATACGTCATATGGTATGACGTTATACCGTATTACGTTATATGGGATGACGTTATAACGTATTACGTAATATGGGGTGACGTTATAACATATTATGTTATATGGGCTGACGTTATAACGTAATAGGTTATATGGTATAAAATTATATCTTATTACGTCGTATAGTGTGGCGTTCTAACATAATATTTTATATGGTATGACGGTATAACGTAATACGTTATATGGGATGACGTTATAACGTATTACGTTATATGGGATGACGTTATAACGTATTACGTTATATGGGAAGACGTTATAACGTATTGCGTTATATGGGATGACGTTATAACGTATTACGTTATATGGGATGTCGTTATAACGTATTACGTTATATGGGATTACGTTATAACGTAATAGGTTATATGGTATGACGTTATAAAGTAAATAGGTTATATGGTATGACGTTAACCGAATTACGTTATATGGGATGACGTTATAACGCATTACGTAATATGGGATGACGTTATAACGTATTACGTTATGTGGGACGACGTTATAACGTATTGCGTTATATGGGATGACGTTATAACGTACTACGTTATATGGGATGACGTTATAACGTATTACGTTATATGGGATGACGTTATAACGTAATACGTTATATGGTATGACGTTATAAAGTAAATAGGTTATATGGTATGACGTTATACCGAATTACGTTATATGGTATGACGTTATAACGTAAATAGGTTATACGGTATGACGTTATACCGTATTACGTTATATGGG
The DNA here is from genome assembly GCF_051014615.1 of Bombus vancouverensis nearcticus. Classification (NCBI taxonomy): domain Eukaryota; kingdom Metazoa; phylum Arthropoda; class Insecta; order Hymenoptera; family Apidae; genus Bombus; species Bombus vancouverensis. The sequence goes on from NW_027468911.1 coordinate 1,874,148, forward strand.
ATGACGTTATAAAGCATTACGTAATATGGGATGACGTTATAACGTATTACGTTATGTGGGACGACGTTATAACGTATTGCGTTATATGGGATGACGTTATAACGTATTACGTTATATGGGATGTCGTTATAACGTATTACGTTATATGGGATTACGTTATAACGTAATAGGTTATATGGTATAACGTTATAACGTATTACGTTGTATGGTATGACGTTATAACGTAATAGGTTATATGGTATGACGTTATAACGTAATACGTTATATGGTATGACGTTATAACGTAAATAGGTTATATGGTATGACGTTATACCGTATTACGTTATATGGGATGGCGTTATAACGTATTACGTTATGTGGGACGACTTTATAACGTATTGCGTTATATGGGATGACGCTATAACGTATTACGTTATATGGCATGACGTTATAACGTAATACGCTATGTGGTATGACGTGATAACGTTAATATGTTACATGGTATGAGGTTATACCGAATTACGTTATATGGTATGACGTTATAACGTAAATAGGTTATACGGTATGACGTTATACCGTATTACGTTATATGGGATGACGTTATAAAGCATTACGTAATATGGGATGACGTTATAACGTATTACGTTATGTGGGACGACGTTATAACGTATTGCGTTATATGGGATGACGTTATAACGTATTACGTTATATGGGATGTCGTTATAACGTATTACGTTATATGGGATTACGTTATAACGTAATAGGTTATATGGTATAACGTTATAACGTATTACGTTGTATGGTATGACGTTATAACGTAATAGGTTATATGGTATGACGTTATAACGTAATACGTTATATGGTATGACGTTATAACGTAAATAGGTTATATGGTATGACGTTATACCGTATTACGTTATATGGGATGACGTTATAACGTATTACGTTATGTGGGACGACTTTATAACGTATTGCGTTATATGGGATGACGCTATAACGTATTACGTTATATGGCATGACGTTATAACGTAATACGTTATGTGGTATGACGTGATAACGTTAATATGTTACATGGTATGAGGTTATACCGAATTACGTTATATGGTATGACGTTATAACGTAAATAGGTTATATGGTATGTCGTTATACCGTATTACGTTATATGGTATGACGTTATAACGTCATAGGTTATACGGTATGACGTTATAACGTAATACGTCATATGGTATGACGTTATACCGTATTACGTTATATGGGATGACGTTATAACGTATTACGTAATATGGGGTGACGTTATAACATATTATGTTATATGGGCTGACGTTATAACGTAATAGGTTATATGGTATAAAATTATATCTTATTACGTCGTATAGTGTGGCGTTCTAACATAATATTTTATATGGTATGACGGTATAACGTAATACGTTATATGGGATGACGTTATAACGTATTACGTTATATGGGATGACGTTATAACGTATTACGTTATATGGGAAGACGTTATAACGTATTGCGTTATATGGGATGACGTTATAACGTATTACGTTATATGGGATGTCGTTATAACGTATTACGTTATATGGGATTACGTTATAACGTAATAGGTTATATGGTATGACGTTATAAAGTAAATAGGTTATATGGTATGACGTTAACCGAATTACGTTATATGGGATGACGTTATAACGCATTACGTAATATGGGATGACGTTATAACGTATTACGTTATGTGGGACGACGTTATAACGTATTGCGTTATATGGGATGACGTTATAACGTACTACGTTATATGGGATGACGTTATAACGTATTACGTTATATGGGATGACGTTATAACGTAATACGTTATATGGTATGACGTTATAAAGTAAATAGGTTATATGGTATGACGTTATACCGAATTACGTTATATGGTATGACGTTATAACGTAAATAGGTTATACGGTATGACGTTATACCGTATTACGTTATATGGGATGACGTTATAAAGCATTACGTAATATGGGATGACGTTATAACGTATTACGTTATGTGGGACGACGTTATAACGTATTGCGTTATATGGGATGACGTTATAACGTATTACGTTATATGGGATGTCGTTATAACGTATTACGTTATATGGGATGACGTTATAACGTAATAGGTTATATGGTATAACGTTATAACGTATTACGTTATATGGTATGACGTCATAACGTAATAGGTTATATGGTATGACGTTATAACGTAATACCTTATATGGTATGACGTTATAACGTAAATAGGTTATATGGTATGACGTTATACCGTATTACGTTATATGGGATGACGTTATAACGTATTACGTTATGTGGGACGACTTTATAACGTATTGCGTTATATGGGATGACGCTATAACGTATTACGTTATATGGCATGACGTTATAACGTAATACGTTATGTGGTATGACGTTATAACGTTAATATGTTACATGGTATGACGTTATACCGAATTACGTTATATGGTATGACGTTATAACGTAAATAGGTTATATGGTATTACGTTATACCGTATTACGTTATATGGGATGACGTTATAACGTATTACGTAATATGGGATGACGTTATAACGTAATAGGTTATATGGTATAACGTTATAACGTATTACGTTATATGGTATGACGTCATAACGTAATAGGTAATATGGTATGACGTTATAACGTAATACCTTATATGGTATGACGTTATAACGTAAATAGGTTATATGGTATGACGTTATACCGTATTACGTTATATGGGATGACGTTATAACGCATTACGTAATATGGGATGACGTTATAACGTATTACGTTATGTGGGACGACGTTATAACGTATTGCGTTATGTGGGATGACGTTATAACGTATTACGTTATATGGGATGATGTTATAACGTAATAGGTTATATGGTATGACGTTATAACGTAATACCTTATATGGTATGACGTTATAACGTAAATAGGTTATATGGTATGACGTTATACCGTATTACGTTATATGGGATGACGTTATAACGCATTACGTAATATGGTATGACGTTATAACGTATTACGTTATGTGGGACGACGTTATAACGTATCGCGTTATATGGGATGACGTTATAACGTATTACGTTATATGGGATGATTAATAACGTAATAGGTTATATGGTATAACGTTATAACGTATTAGGTTATATGGTATGACGCTATAAGGTAAATAGATTATATGGTATGACGTTATACCGTATTACGTTATATGGGAAGACGTTATACCGTATTACGTTATATGGGAAGACGTTATAACGTATTGCGTTTAATGCTATGACGTTATAACGTATTATGTTATATGGCATGACGTTATAACGTATTACGTTATATGGTATGACGTTATAACGTCATAGGTTATACGGTATGACGTTATAACGTAATAGGTTATATGGCATGACGCTATAACGTAATACGTTATATGGTATGACGTTATATCGTAAATAGATTATATGGTATGACGTTATACCGTATTACGTTATATGGGATGACGTTATAACGCATTACGTAATATGGGATGACGTTATAACGTATTACGTTATGTGGGACGACGTTATAACGTATTGCGTTATATGGGATGACGTTATAACGTCTTACGTTATATGGGATGATATTATAACGTATTACGTTATATGGGATGACGTTATAACGTAATAGGTTATATGGTATAACGTTATAACGTATTACGTTATATGGTATGACGTTATAACGTCATAGGTTATACGGTATGACGTTATAACGTAATACGTCATATGGTATGACGTTATAACGTATTACATAATATGGGACGACTTTATAACGCATTACGTTATATGTGATGACGTTATAACGAATTACGTTATATGGAATACCGTTATAACGTATTACGTTATATGGGATGATGTTATAACGTAATAGGTTATATGGTATGACGTTATAACGTAATACCTTATATGGTATGACGTTATAACGTAAATAGGTTATATGGTATGACGTTATACCGTATTACGTTATATGGGATGACGTTATAACGCATTACGTAATATGGGATGACGTTATAACGTATTACGTTATGTGGGACGACGTTATAACGTATTGCGTTATATGGGATGACGTTATAACGTCTTACGTTATATGGGATGATATTATAACGTATTACGTTATATGGGATGACGTTATAACGTAATAGGTTATATGGTATAACGTTATAACGTATTACGTTATATGGTATGACGTTATAACGTCATAGGTTATACGGTATGACGTTATAACGTAATACGTCATATGGTATGACGTTATAACGTATTACATAATATGGGTCGACTTTATAACGCATTACGTTATATGGGATGACGTTATAACGTATTACGTTATATGGAATACCGTTATAACGTATTAGGTTATATGGTATGACGCTATAACGTATTACATAATATGGCATGACGATATAACGTATTACGTTATATGGTATGACGTTAATACGTAAATAGGTTATATGGTATGACGTTATACCGAATTACGTTATATGGTATGACATTATAACGTAAATAGGTTATATGGTATGACGTTATAGCGTATTACGTTATATGGGACGACGTTATAACGTATTGCGTTATGTGGTAAGACGTTATAACGTATTAGGTTATATGGGATGACGTTATAACGTATTACGTAATATGGGATGACGTTATAACGTAATAGGTTATATGGTATAACGTTATAACGTATTACGTTATATGGTATGACGTCATAACGTAATAGGTTATATGGTATGACGTTATAACGTAATAACTTATATGGTATGACGTTATAACGTAAATACTTTATATGGTATGACGTTATACCGTATCACGTTATATGGGATGACGTTATAACGCATTACGTAATATGGGATGACGTTATAACGTATTACGTTATATGGTATGACGTTATAACGTAATACGTTATGTGGTATGACGTTATAACGTTAATAGGTTATATGGTATGACGTTATACCGAATTACGTTATATGGTATGACGTTATAACGTAAATAGTTTATATGGTATGACGTTATACCGTATTACGTTATATGGGATGACGTTATAACGCATTACGTAATATGGGATGACGTTACAACGTATTACGTTATGTGGTTCGACGTTATAACGTATTGCGTTATATGTGATGACGTTATAACGTACTACGTTATATGGGATGACGTTATAACGTATTACGTTATATGGGATGACGTTATAACGTAATAGGTTATATGGTATGACGTAATAAAGTAAATAGGTTATATGGTATGACGTTATACCGAATTACGTTATATGGTATGACGTTATAACGTAAATAGGTTATATGGTATGACGTTATACCGTATTACGTTATATGGGATGACGTTATAACGCATTACGTAATATGGGATGACGTTATAACGTAATAGGTTATATGGTATAACGTTATAACGTATTACGTTATATGGTATGACGTTATAACGTCATAGGTTATACGGTATGACGTTATAACGTAATACGTCATATGGTATGACGTTATAACGTATTACATAATATGGGACGACTTTATAACGCATTACGTTATATGGGATGACGTTATAACGTATTACGTTATATGGAATACCGTTATAACGTATTAGGTTATATGGTATGACGCTATAACGTATTACGTTATATGGCATGACGTTATAACGTATTACGTTATATGGTATGACGTTAATACGTAAATAGGTTATATGGTATGACGTTATACCGAATTACGTTATATGGTATGACATTATAACGTAAATAGGTTATATGGTATGACGTTATAGCGTATTACGTTATGTGGGACGACGTTATAACGTATTGCGTTATATGGGACGACGTTATAACGAATTGCGTTATGTGGTATGACGTTATAACGTATTACGTTATATGGGATGACGTTATAACGTATTACGTAATATGGGATGACGTTATAACGTAATAGGTTATATGGTATAACGTTATAACGTATTACGTTATATGGTATGACGTCATAACGTAATAGGTTATATGGTATGACGTTATAACGTAATAACTTATATGGTATGACGTTATAACGTAAATAGGTTATATGGTATGACGTTATACCGTATCACGTTATATGGGATGACGTTATAACGCATTACGTAATATGGGATGACGTTATAACGTAATAAGTTATATGGTATGACGTTATACCGTATTACGTTATATGGGATGACGTTATAACGTATTAGGTTATATGGTATGACGCTATAACGTATTACGTTATATGGCATGACGTTATAACGTATTACGTTATATGGTATGACGTTAATACGTAAATAGGTTATATGGTATGACGTTATACCGAATTACGTTATATGGTATGACATTATAACGTAAATAGGTTATATGGTATGACGTTATAGCGTATTACGTTATATGGGACGACGTTATAACGTATTGCGTTATGTGGTATGACGTTATAACGTATTACGTTATATGGGATGACGTTATAACGTATTACGTAATATGGGATGACGTTATAACGTAATAGGTTATATGGTATAACGTTATAACGTATTACGTTATATGGTATGACGTCATAACGTAATAGGTTATATGGTATGACGTTATAACGTAATAACTTATATGGTATGACGTTATAACGTAAATAGGTTATATGGTATGACGTTATAAAGTATCACGTTATATGGGATGACATTATAACGCATTACGTAATATGGGATGACGTTATAACGTAATAGGTTATATGGTATGACGTTATACCGTATTACGTTATATGGGATGACGTTATAACGTATTACGTAATATGGGGTGACGTTATAACATATTACGTTATATGGGCTGACGTTATAACGTAATAGGTTATATGGTATAAAATTATAACTTATTACGTCGTATAGTGTGACGTTCTAACATAATATTTTATATGGTACGACGGTATAACGTAATACGTTATATGGGATGACGCTATAACGTATTACGTTATATGGCATGACGTTATAACGTATTACGTTATATGGTATGACGTTAATACGTAAATAGGTTATATGGTATGACGTTATACCGAATTACGTTATATGGTATGACATTATAACGTAAATAGGTTATATGGTATGACGTTATAGCGTATTACGTTATATGGGACGACGTTATAACGTATTGCGTTATGTGGTATGACGTTATAACGTATTACGTTATATGGGATGACGATATAACGTATTACGTAATATGGGATGACGTTATAACGTAATAGGTTATATGGTATAACGTTATAACGTATTACGTTATATGGTATGACGTCATAACGTAATAGGTTATATGGTATGACGTTATAACGTAATAACTTATATGGTATGACGTTATAACGTAAATAGGTTATATGGTATGACGTTATACCGTATCACGTTATATGGGATGACGTTATAACGCATTACGTAATATGGGATGACGTTATAACGTAATAGGTTATATGGTATGACGTTATACCGTATTACGTTATATGGGATGACGTTATAACGTATTACGTAATATGGGGTCACGTTATAACATATTACGTTGTATGGCCTGACGTTATAACGTAATAGGTTATATGGTATAAAATTATAACTTATTACGTCGTATAGTGTGACGTTCTAACATAATATTTTATATGGTACGACGGTATAACGTAATACGTTATATGGGATGACGTTATAACTTATTACGTTATATGGGATGACGTTATAACGTATTACGTTATATGGGATGACGTTATAACGTAATAGGTTATATGGTATGACGTTATAAAGTAAATAGGTTATATGGTATGACGTTATACCGAATTACGTTATATGGTATGACGTTATAACGTAAATAGGTTATATGGTATGACGTTATACCGTATTACGTTATATGGGATGACGTTATAACGCATTACGTAATATGGGATGACGTTATAACGTATTACGTTATGTGGGACGACGTTATAACGTATTGCGTTATATGGGATGACGTTATAACATATTGCGTTATATGGGATGACGCTATAACGTATTACGTTATATGGCATGACGTTATTACGTAATAGGTTATATGGTATGACGTTATAACGTAATACGTTATATGGTATGACGTTATAACGTAAAAAGGTTATATGGTATGACGTTATACCGTATTACGTTATATGGGATGACGTTATAACGCATTACGTAATATGGGATTACGTTATAACGGATTACGTTATATGGGACGACGTTATAACTTATTGCGTTATATGGGATGACGTTATAACGTATTACGTTATATGGGATGACGTTATAACGTATTACGTTATATGGGAAGACGTTATAACGTATTGCGTTATATGGTATGACGTTATAACGTATTACGTTATATGGCATGACGTTATAACGAAATACGTTATGTGGTATGACGTTATAACGTTAATATGTTATATGGTATGACGTTATACCGAATTACGTTATATGGTATGACGTTATAACGTGAATAGGTTATATGGTATGACGTTATACCGTATTACGTTATATGGGATGACGTTATAACGTATTACGTAATATGGGATGACGTTATAACGTAATAGGTTATATGGTATAACGTTATAACGTATTACGTTATATGGTATGACGTCATAACGTAATAGGTTATATGGTATGACGTTATACCGTATTACGTTATATGGGATGACGTTATAACGCATTACGTAATATGGGATTACGTTATAACGGATTACGTTATGTGGGACGACGTTATAACTTATTGCGTTATATGGGATGACGTTATAACGTATTACGTTATATGGGATGACGTTATAACGTATTACGTTATATGGGAAGACGTTATAACGTATTGCGTTATATGGTATGACGTTATAACGTATTACGTTATATGGGATGACATTATAACGTATTACGTAATATGGGATAACGTTATAACGTAATAGGTTATATGGTATAACGTTATAACGTATTACGTTGTATGGTATGACGTTATAACGTAATAGGTTATATGGTATGACGTTATAACGTCATAGGTTATACGGTATGACGTTATAACGTAACACGTCATATGGTATGACGTTATAACGTATTACGTAATATGGGACGACGTTATAACGCATTACGTTATATGGGATGACGTTATAACGTATTACGTTATATGGAATACCGTTATAACGTATTAGGTTATATGGTATGAGGCTATAACGTATTACGTTATATGGCATGACGTTATAACGTAATACGTTATATGGTATGACGTTAATACGTAAATAGGTTATATGGTATGACGTTATACCGAATTACGTTATATGGTATGACATTATAACGTAAATAGGTTATATGGTATGACGTTATACCGTATTACGTTATATGGGACGACGTTATAACGTATTGCGTTATATGGTATGACGTTATACCGTATTACGTTATATGGGATGACGTTATAACGTATTACGTAATATGGGATGACGCTATAACGTAATAGGCTATATGGTATAACGTTATAACGTATTACGTTATATGGTATGACGTCATAACGTAATAGGTTATATGGTATGACGTTATAACGTAATACCTTATATGGTATGACGTTATAACGTAAATAGGTTATATGGTATGACGTTATACCGTATTACGTTATATGGGATGACGTTATAACGCATTACGTAATATGGGATGACGTTATAGCGTATTACGTTATGTGGGACGACGTTATAACGTATTGCGTTATATGGGATGACGTTATAACGTATTACGTTATATGGGATGATGTTATAACGTAATAGGTTATATGGTATAACGTTATAACGTATTACGTTATATGGTATGACGTCATAACGTAATAGGTTATATGGTATGACGTTATAACGTAATGCGTTATATGGTATGACGTTATAACGCCATAGGTTATACGGTATGACGTTATAACGTAATAGGTTATATGGCATGACGCTATAACGTAATACGTTATATGGTATGACGTTATAACGTAAATAGATTATAGGGTATGACGTTATACCGTATTACGTTATATGGGATGACGTTATAACGCATTACGTAATATGGGATGACGTTATAGCGTATTACGTTATGTGGGACGACGTTATAACGTATTGCGTTATATGGGACGACGTTATAACGTCTTACGTTATATGGGATGATGTTATAACGTATTACGTTATATGGGATGACGTTATAACGTAATAGGTTATATGGTATAACGTTATAACGTATTACGTTAAATGGTATGACGTTATAACGTCATAGGTTATACGGTATGACGATATAACGTAATACGTCATATGTTATGACGTTATAACGTATTACATAATATGGGACGACGTTACAACGCATTACGTTATATGGGATGACGTTATAACGTCTTACATTATATAGAATACCGTTATAACGTATTAGGTTATATGGTATGACGTTATACCGTATTACGTTATATGGGACGACGTTATAACGCATTACGTAATATGGGATGACGTTATAACGTAATAGGTTATATGTTATGACGTTATACCGTATTACGTTATATGGGATGACGTTATAACGTATTACGTAATATGGGGTGACGTTATAACATATTACGTTATATGGGCTGACGTTATAACGTAATAGGTTATATGGTATAAAATTATAACTTATTACGTCGTATAGTGTGACGTTCTAACATAATATTTTATATGGTATGACGGTATAACGTAAATAGGTTATATGGTATGGCGTTATACCGTATTACGTTATATGGGATGACGTTATAACGTAATAGGTTATATGGTATAACGTTATACCGTATTACGTTATATGGGATGACGTTATAACGTATTACGTAATATGGGGTGACGTTATAACATATTACGTTATATGGGCTGACGTTATAACGTAATAGGTTATATGGTATAAAATTATAACTTATTACGTCGTATAGTGTGACGTTCTAACATAATATTTTATATGGTATGACGGTATAACGTAATACGTTATATGGGATGACGTTATAACGTATTACGTTATATGGGATGACGTTATAACGTATTACGTTATATGGTATGACGTTATAACGTATTACGTTATATGGGATGACGTTATAACGTATTACGTTATATGGGATGACGTTATAATTATTACGTTATATGGGATGACGTTATAACGTATTACGTTATATGGGATGACGTTATAACGCATTACGTAATATGGGATGACGTTATAACGTATTACGTTATGTGGGACGACGTTATAACGTATTGCGTTATATGGTATGACGTTGTAACGTATTACGTTATATGGGATGACGTTATAACGTATTACGTTATATGGGATGACGTTATAATTATTACGTTATATGGGATGACGTTATAACGTAATAGGTTATATGGTATGACGTTATAACTTAATAGGTTATATCGTATGACGTTATACAGAATTACGTTATATGGTATGACGTTATAACGTAAATAGGTTATATGGTATGACGTTATACCGTATTACGTTATATGGGATGACGTTATAACGCATTACGTAATATGGGATGACGTTATAACGTATTACGTTATGTGGGACGACGTTATAACGTATTGCGTTATATGGGATGACGTTATAACGTACTACGTTATATGGGATGACGTTATAACGTATTACGTTATATGGGATGACGTTATAACGTAATACGTTATATGGTATGACGTTATAAAGTAAATAGGTTATATGGTATGACGTTATACCGAATTACGTTATATGGTATGACTTTATAACGTAAATAGGTTATATGGTATGACGTTATACCGTATTACGTTATATGGGATGACGTTATAACGTATTACGTTATATGGTATGACGTTATAACGTATTGCGTTATATGGTATGACGTTGTAACGTATTACGTTATATGGGATGACGTTATAACGTATTACGTTATATGGGATGACGTTATAATTATTACGTTATATGGGATGACGTTATAACGTAATAGGTTATATGGTATGACGTTATAACTTAATAGGTTATATCGTATGACGTTATACAGAATTACGTTATATGGTATGACGTTATAACGTAAATAGGTTATATGGTATGACGTTATACCGTATTACGTTATATGGGATGACGTTATAACGCATTACGTAATAAGGGATGACGTTATAACGTATTACGTTATGTGGGACGACGTTATAACGTATTGCGTTATATGGGATGACGTTATAACGTACTACGTTATATGGGATGACGTTATAACGTATTACGTTATATGGGATGACGTTATAACGTAATACGTTATATGGTATGACGTTATAAAGTAAATAGGTTATATGGTATGACGTTATACCGAATTACGTTATATGGTATGACGTTATAACGTAAATAGGTTATATGGTATGACGTTATACCGTATTACGTTATATGGGATGACGTTATAAAGCATTACGTAATATTGGATGACGTTATAACGTATTACGTTATGTGGGACGACGTTATAACGTATTGCGTTATATGGGATGACGTTATGACGTATTACGTTATATGGGATGTCGTTATAACGTATTACGTTATATGGGATGACGTTATAACGTAATAGGTTATATGGTATAACGTTATAACGTATTACGTTGTATGGTATGACGTTATAACGTAATAGGTTATATGGTATGACGTTATAACGTAATACGTTATATGGTATGACGTTATAACGTAAATAGGTTATATGGTATGACGTTATACCGTATTACGTTATATGGGATGACGTTATAACGTATGACGTTATGTGGGACGACTTTATAACGTATTGCGTTATATGGGATGACGCTATAACGTATTACGTTATATGGCATGACGTTATAACGTAATACGTTATGTGGCATGACGTTATAACGTTAATATGTTATATGGTATGACGTTATACCGAATTACGTTATATGGTATGACGTTATAACGTAAATAGGTTATATGGTATGGCGTTATACCGTATTACGTTATATGGGATGACGTTATAACGTATTACGTAATATGGGATGACGTTATAACGTAATAGGTTATATGGTATAACGTTATAACGTATTACGTTATATGGTATGACGTCATAACGTAATAGGTTATATGGTATGACGTTATAACGTAATACCTTATATGGTATGACGTTATAACGTAAATAGGTTATATGGTATGACGTTATACCGTATTGCGTTATATGGGATGACGTTATAACGTACTACGTTATATGGGATGACGTTATAATTATTACGTTATATGGGATGACGTTATAACGTAATAGGTTATATGGTATGACGTTATAACTTAATAGGTTATATCGTATGACGTTATACCGAATTACGTTATATGGTATGACGTTATAACGTAAATAGGTTATATGGTATGACGTTATACCGTATTACGTTATATGGGATGACGTTATAACGCATTACGTAATATGGGATGACGTTATAACGTATTACGTTATGTGGGACGACGTTATAACGTATTGCGTTATATGGGATGACGTTATAACGTACTACGTTATATGGGATGACGTTATAACGTATTACGTTATATGGGATGACGTTATAACGTAATACGTTATATGGTATGCCGTTATAAAGTAAATAGGTTATATGGTATGACGTTATACCGAATTACGTTATATGGTATGACGTTATAACGTAAATAGGTTATATGGTATGACGTTATACCGTATTACGTTATATGGGATGACGTTATAAAACATTACGTAATATGGGATGACGTTATAACGTATTACGTTATGTGGGACGACGTTATAACGTATTGCGTTATATGGTATGACGTTATAACGTAAATAGGTTATATGGTATGACGTTATACCGAATTACGTTATATGGTATGACGTTATAACGTAAATAGGTTATATGGTATGACGTTATACCGTATTACGTTATATGGGATGACGTTATAAAACATTACGTAATATGGGATGACGTTATAACGTATTACGTTATGTGGGACGACGTTATAACGTATTGCGTTATATGGTATGACGTTATAACGTAAATAGGTTATATGGTATGACATTATACCGTATTACGTTATATGGGATGACGTTATAACGTATTACGTTATATGGGATGTCGTTATAACGTATTACGTTATGTGGGATGACGTTATAACGTAATAGGTTATATGGTATAACGTTATAACGTATTACGTTGTATGGTATGACGTTATAACGTAATAGGTTATATGGTATGACGTTATACCGAATTACGTTATATGGTATGACATTATAACGTAAATAGGTTATATGGTATAACGTTATACCGTATTACGTTACATGGGACGACGTTATAACGCATTACGTAATATGGGATGACGTTATAACGTAATAGGTTATATGGTATGACGTTATACCGTATTACGTTATATGGGATGACGTTATAACGTATTACGTAATATGGGGTGACGTTATAACATATTACGTTATATGGGCTGACGTTATAACGTAATAGGTTATATGGTATAATATTATAACTTATTACGTCGTATAGTGTGACGTTCTAACATAATATTTTATATGGTATGACGGTATAACGTAATACGTTATATGGGATGACCTTATAACGTATTACGTTATATGGGATGACGTTATAACGTATTACGTTATATGGGAAGACGTTATAACGTATTGCGTTATATGGTATGACGTTATAACGTAAATAGGTTATATGGTATGACATTATACCGTATTACGTTATATGGGATGACGTTATAACGTATGACGTTATATGGGACGACTTTATAACGTATTGCGTTGTATGGGATGACGCTATAACGTATTACGTTATATGGCATGACGTTATAACGTAATACGTTATGTGGTATGACGTTATACCGTATTACGTTATATGGGATGACGTTATAACGTATTACGTAATATGGGGTGACGTTATAACATATTACGTTATATGGGCTGACGTTATAACGTAATAGGTTATATGGTATAATATTATAACTTATTACGTCGTATAGTGTGACGTTCTAACATAATATTTTATATGGTATGACGGTATAACGTAATACGTTATATGGGATGACCTTATAACGTATTACGTTATATGGGATGACCTTATAACGTAATACGTTATATGGGATGACGTTATAACGTATTACGTTATATGGGATGACGTTATAACGTATTACGTTATATGGGAAGACGTTATAACGTATTGCGTTATATGGTATGACGTTATAACGTATTACGTTATATGGGATGACGTTATAACGTATTACGTTATATGGGATGACGTTATAATTATTACGTTATATGGGATGACGTTATAACGTAATAGGTTATATGGTATGACGTTATAATTTAATAGGTTATATCGTATGACGTTATACAGAATTACGTTATATGGTATGACGTTATAACGTAAATAGGTTATATGGTATGACGTTATACCGTATTACGTTATATGGGATGACGTTATAACGCATTACGTAATATGGGATGACGTTATAACGTATTACGTTATGTGGGACGACGTTATAACGTATTGCGTTATATGGGATGACGTTATAACGTATTACGTTATATGGTATGACGTTATAACGTATTGCGTTATATGGTATGACGTTGTAACGTATTACGTTATATGGGATGACGTTATAACGTATTACGTTATATGGGATGACGTTATAATTATTACGTTATATGGGATGACGTTATAACGTAATAGGTTATATGGTATGACGTTATAACTTAATAGGTTATATCGTATGACGTTATACAGAATTACGTTATATGGTATGACGTTATAACGTAAATAGGTTATATGGTATGACGTTATACCGTATTACGTTATATGGGATGACGTTATAACGCATTACGTAATAAGGGATGACGTTATAACGTATTACGTTATGTGGGACGACGTTATAACGTATTGCGTTATATGGGATGACGTTATAACGTACTACGTTATATGGGATGACGTTATAACGTATTACGTTATATGGGATGACGTTATAACGTAATACGTTATATGGTATGACGTTATAAAGTAAATAGGTTATATGGTATGACGTTATACCGAATTACGTTATATGGTATGACGTTATAACGTAAATAGGTTATATGGTATGACGTTATACCGTATTACGTTATATGGGATGACGTTATAAAGCATTACGTAATACGGGATGACGTTATAACGTATTACGTTATGTGGGACGACGTTATAACGTATTGCGTTATATGGGATGACGTTATAACGTATTACGTTATATGGGATGTCGTTATAACGTATTACGTTATATGGGATGACGTTATAACGTAATAGGTTATATGGTATAACGTTATAACGTATTACGTTGTATGGTATGACGTTATAACGTAATAGGTTATATGGTATGACGTTATAACGTAATACGTTATATGGTATGACGTTATAACGTAAATAGGTTATATGGTATGACGTTATACCGTATTACGTTATATGGGATGACGTTATGTGGGACGACTTTATAACGTATTGCGTTATATGGGATGACGCTATAACGTATTACGTTATATGGCATGACGTTATAACGTAATACGTTATGTGGCATGACGTTATAACGTTAATATGTTATATGGTATGACGTTATACCGAATTACGTTATATGGTATGACGTTATAACGTAAATAGGTTATATGGTATGGCGTTATACCGTATTACGTTATATGGGATGACGTTATAACGTATTACGTAATATGGGATGACGTTATAACGTAATAGGTTATATGGTATAACGTTATAACGTATTACGTTATATGGTATGACGTCATAACGTAATAGGTTATATGGTATGACGTTATAACGTAATACCTTATATGGTATGACGTTATAACGTAAATAGGTTATATGGTATGACGTTATACCGTATTACGTTATATGGGATGACGTTATAACGCATTACGTAATATGGGATGACGTTATAACGTATTACGTTATGTGGGACGACGTTATAACGTATTGCGTTATATTGGATGACGTTATAACGTACTACGTTATATGGGATGACGTTATAATTATTACGTTATATGGGATGACGTTATAACGTAATAGGTTATATGGTATGACGTTATAACTTAATAGGTTATATCGTATGACGTTATACCGAATTACGTTATATGGTATGACGTTATAACGTAAATAGGTTATATGGTATGACGTTATACCGTATTACGTTATATGGGATGACGTTATAACGCATTACGTAATATGGGATGACGTTATAACGTATTACGTTATGTGGGACGACGTTATAACGTATTGCGTTATATGGGATGACGTTATAACGTACTACGTTATATGGGATGACGTTATAACGTATTACGTTATATGGGATGACGTTATAACGTAATACGTTATATGGTATGACGTTATAAAGTAAATAGGTTATATGGTATGACGTTATACCGAATTACGTTATATGGTATGACGTTATAACGTAAATAGGTTATATGGTATGACGTTATACCGTATTACGTTATATGGGATGACGTTATAAAGCATTACGTAATAGGGGATGACGTTATAACGTATTACGTTATGTGGGACGACGTTATAACGTATTGCGTTATATGGGAAGACGTTATAACGTATTACGTTATATGGGATGTCGTTATAACGTATTACGTTATATGGGATGACGTTATAACGTAATAGGTTATATGGTATAACGTTATAACGTATTACGTTGTATGGTATGACGTTATAACGTAATAGGTTATATGGTATGACGTTATACCGAATTACGTTATATGGTATGACATTATAACGTAAATAGGTTATATGGTATAACGTTATACCGTATTACGTTACATGGGACGACGTTATAACGCATTACGTAATATGGGATGACGTTATAACGTAATAGGTTATATGGTATGACGTTATACCGTATTACGTTATATGGGATGACGTTATAACGTATTACGTAATATGGGGTGACGTTATAACATATTACGTTATATGGGCTGACGTTATAACGTAATAGGTTATATGGTATAATATTATAACTTATTACGTCGTATAGTGTGACGTTCTAACATAATATTTTATATGGTATGACGGTATAACGTAATACGTTATATGGGATGACCTTATAACGTATTACGTTATATGGGATGACGTTATAACGTATTACGTTATATGGGAAGACGTTATAATGTATTGCGTTATATGGTATGACGTTATAACGTAAATAGGTTATATGGTATGACGTTATACCGTATTACGTTATATGGGATGACGTTATAACGTATGACGTTATGTGGGACGACTTTATAACGTATTGCGTTATATGGGATGACGCTATAACGTATTACGTTATATGGCATGACGTTATAACGTAATACGTTATATGGTATGACGTTATACCGTATTACGTTATATGGGATGACGTTATAACGTATGACGTTATGTGGGACGACTTTATAACGTATTGCGTTATATGGGATGACGCTATAACGTATTACGTTATATGGCATGACGTTATAACGTAATACGTTATGTGGTATGACGTTATAACGTTAATATGTTATATGGTATGACGTTATACCGAATTACGTTATATGGTATGACGTCATAACGTAATAGGTTATATGGTATGACGTTATAACGTAATACCTTATATGGTATGACGTTATAACTTAAATAGGTTATATGGTATGACGTTATACCGTATTACGTTATATGGGATGACGTTATAACGCATTACGTAATATGGGATGACGTTATAACGTATTACGTTATGTGGGACGACGTTATAACGTATTGCGTTATATGGGATGACGTTATAACGTATTACGTTATATGGGATGATGTTATAACGTAATAGGTTATATGGTATGACGTTATAACGTAATACCTTATATGGTATGACGTTATAACGTAAATAGGTTATATGGTATGACGTTATACCGTATTACGTTATATGGGATGACGTTATAACGCATTACGTAATATGGGATGACGTTATAACGTATTACGTTATGTGGGACGACGTTATAACGTATCGCGTTATATGGGATGACGTTATAACGTATTACGTTATATGGGATGATTAATAACGTAATAGGTTATATGGTATAACGTTATAACGTATTACGTTATATGGTATGACGTCATAACGTAATAGGTTATATGGTATGACGTTATAACGTAATACCTTATATGGTATGACGTTATAACGTAAACAGGTTATATGGTATGACGTTATACCGTATTACGTTATATGGGATGACGTTATAACGCATTACGTAATATGGGATGACGTTATAACGTATTACGTTATGTGGGACGACGTTATAACGTATTGCGTTATATGGGATAACGTTATAACGTATTACGATATATGGGAAGACGTTATAACGTATTGCGTTTAATGCTATGACGTTGTAACGTATTACGTTATATGGGATGACGTTATAACGTATTACGTAATATGGGATGACGTTATAACGTAATAGGTTATATGGTATAACGTTATAACGTATTAGGTTATATGGTATGACGCTATAACGTAAATAGATTATATGGTATGACGTTATACCGTATTACGTTATATGGGAAGACGTTATAACGTATTGGGTTTAATGCTATGACGTTATAACGTATTACGTTATATGGCATGACGTTATAACGTAATGCGTTTTATGGTATGACGTTATAACGTCATAGGTTATACGGTATGACGTTATAACGTAATAGGTTATATGGCATGACGCTATAACGTAATACGTTATATGGTATGACGTTATAACGTAAATAGATTATATGGTATGACGTTATACCGTATTACGTTATATGGGATGACGTTATAACGCATTACGTAATATGGGATGACGTTATAACGTATTACGTTATGTGGGACGACGTTATAACGTATTGCGTTATATGGGATGACGTTATAACGTCTTACGTTATATGGGATGATATTATAACGTATTACGTTATATGGGATGACGTTATAACGTAATAGGTTATATGGTATAACGTTATAACGTATTACGTTATATGGTATGACGTTATAACGTCATAGGTTATACGGTATGACGTTATAACGTAATACGTCATATGGTATGACGTTATAACGTATTACATAATATGGGACGACTTTATAACGCATTACGTTATATGTGATGACGTTATAACGTATTACGTTATATGGAATACCGTTATAACGTATTACGTTATATGGGATGATGTTATAACGTAATAGGTTATATGGTATGACGTTATAACGTAATACCTTATATGGTATGACGTTATAACGTAAATAGGTTATATGGTATGACGTTATACCGTATTACGTTATATGGGATGACGTTATAACGCATTACGTAATATGGGATGACGTTATAACGTATTACGTTATGTGGGACGACGTTATAACGTATTGCGTTATATGGGATGACGTTATAACGTATTACGTTAAATGGGATGATTAATAACGTAATAGGTTATATGATATAACGTTATAACGTATTACGTTATATGGTATGACGTCATAACGTAATAGGTTATATGGTATGACGTTATAACGTAATACCTTATATGGTATGAAGTTATAACGTAAACAGGTTATATGGTATGACGTTATACCGTATTACGTTATATGGGATGACGTTATAACGCATTACGTAATATCGGATAACGTTATAACGTATTACGTTATGTGGGACGACGTTATAACGTATTACGTAATATGGGATGACGTTATAACGCATTACGTAATATGGGATGACGTTATAACGTATGACGTTATGTGGGACGACTTTATAACGTATTGCGTTATATGGGATGACGCTATAACGTATTACGTTATATGGCATGACGTTATAACGTAATACGTTATGTGGTATGACGTTATAACGTTAATATGTTATATGGTATGACGTTATACCGAATTACGTTATATGGTATGACGTTATAACGTAAATAGGTTATATGGTATGACGTTATACCGTATTACGTTATATGGGATGACGTTATAACGTATTACGTAATATGGGATGACGTTATAACGTAATAGGTTATATGGTATAACGCTATAACGTATTACGTTATATGGTATGACGTCATAACGTAATAGGTTATATGGTATGACGTTATAACGTAATACCTTATATGGTATGACGTTATAACGTAAATAGGTTATATGGTATGACGTTATACCGTATTACGTTATATGGGATGACGTTATAACGCATTACGTAATATGGGATGACGTTATAACGTATTACGTTATGTGGGACGACGTTATAACGTATTGCGCTATATGGGATGACGTTATAACGTATTACGTTATATGGGATGATGTTATAACGTAATAGGTTATATGGTATGACGTTATAACGTAATACCTTATATGGTATGACGTTATAACGTAAATAGGTTATGTGGTATGACGTTATACCGTATTACGTTATATGGGATGACGTTATAACGCATTACGTAATATGGGATGACGTTATAACGTATTACGTTATATGGGATGATTAATAACGTAATAGGTTATATGGTATAACGTTATAACGTATTACGTTATATGGTATGACGTCATAACGTAATAGGTTATATGGTATGACGTTATAACATAATACCTTATATGGTATGACGTTATAACGTATTGCGTTTAATGCTATGACGTTATAACGTATTACGTTATATGGCATGACGTTATAACGTAATGCGTTATATGGTATGACGTTATAACGTCATAGGTTATACGGTATGACGTTATAACGTAATAGGTTATATGGCATGACGCTATAACGTAATTCGTTATATGGTATGACGTTATAACGTAAATAGATTATATGGTATGACGATATACCGTATTACGTTATATGGGATGACGTTATAACGCATTACGTAATATGGGATGACGTTATAACGTATTACGTTATGTGGGACGACGTTATAACGTATTGCGTTATATGGGATGACGTTATAACGTCTTACGTTATATGGGATGATATTATAACGCATTACGTTATATGTGATGACGTTATAACGTATTACGTTATATGGAATACCGTTATAACGTATTACGTTATATGGGATGATGTTATAACGTAATAGGTTATATGGTATGACGTTATAACGTAATACCTTATATGGTATGACGTTATAACGTAAATAGGTTATATGGTATGACGTTATACCGTATTAC
Organism: Bombus vancouverensis nearcticus; assembly: GCF_051014615.1. Classification (NCBI taxonomy): domain Eukaryota; kingdom Metazoa; phylum Arthropoda; class Insecta; order Hymenoptera; family Apidae; genus Bombus; species Bombus vancouverensis. The sequence continues at coordinate 1,896,339 of NW_027468911.1, forward strand.
GTTATATGGGATGACGTTATAACGCATTACGTAATATGGGATGACGTTATAACGTATTACGTTATGTGGGACGACATTATAACGTATTGCGTTATATGGGATGACGTTATAACGTATTACGTTATATGGGATGATTAATAACGTAATAGGTTATATGATATAACGTTATAACGTATTACGTTATATGGTATGACGTCATAGCGTAATAGGTTATATGGTATGACGTTATAACGTAATACCTTATATGGTATGACGTTATAACGTAAACAGGTTATATGGTATGACGTTATACCGTATTACGTTATATGGGATGACGTTATAACGCATTACGTAATATGGGATAACGTTATAACGTATTACGTTATGTGGGACGACGTTATAACGTATTACGTAATATGGGATGACGTTATAACGTAATAGGTTATATGGTATAACGTTATAACGTATTAGGTTATATGGTATGACGCTATAACGTAAATAGGTTATATGGTATGACGTTATACCGTATTACGTTATATGGGAAGACGTTATAACGTATTGCGTTTAATGCTATGACGTTATAACGTATTACGTTATATGGCATGACGTTATAACGTAATGCGTTATATGGTATGACGTTATAACGTCATAGGTTATACGGTGTGACGTTATAACGTAATAGGTTATATGGCATGACGCTATAACGTAATACGTTATATGGTATGACGTTATAACGTAAATAGATCATATGGTATGACGGCATACCGTATTACGTTATATGGGATGACGTTATAACGCATTACGTAATATGGGATGACGTTATAACGTATTACGTTATGTGGGAAGACGTTATAACGTATTGCGTTATATGGGATGACGTTATAACGTCTTACGTTATATGGGATGATATTATAACGTATTACGTTATATGGGATGACGTTATAACGTAATAGGTTATATGGAATAACGTTATAACGTATTACGTTATATGGTATGACGTTATAACGTCATAGGTTATACGGTATGACGTTATAACGTAATACGTCATATGATATGACGTTATAACGTATTACGTTATATGGGATGACGTTATAACGTATTACGTAATATGGGGTGACGTTATAACATATTACGTTATATGGGCTGACGTTATAACGTAATAGGTTATATGGTATAAAATTATATCTTATTACGTCGTATAGTGTGACGTTCTAACATAATATTTTATATGGTATGACGGTATAACGTAATACGTTATATGGGATGACGTTATAACGTATTACGTTATATGGGATGACGTTATAACGTATTACGTTATATGGGATGACGTTATAATTATTACGTTATATGGGATGACGTTATAACGTAATAGGTTATATGGTATGACGTTATAACTTAATAGGTTATATCGTATGACGTTATACCGAATTACGTTATATGGTATGACGTTATAACTTAATAGGTTATATCGTATGACGTTATACCGAATTACGTTATATGGTATGACGTTATAACGTAAATAGGTTATATGGCATGACGCTATAACGTAATACGTTATATGGTATGACGTTATAACGTAAATAGATCATATGGTATGACGGCATACCGTATTACGTTATATGGGATGACGTTATAACGCATTACGTAATATGGGATGACGTTATAACGTATTACGTTATGTGGGAAGACGTTATAACGTATTGCGTTATATGGGATGACGTTATAACGTACTACGTTATATGGGATGACGTTATAACGTATTACGTTATATGGGATGACGTTATAACGTAATACGTTATATGGTATGACGTTATAAAGTAAATAGGTTATATGGTATGACGTTATACCGAATTACGTTATATGGTATGACGTTATAACGTAAATAGGTTATACGGTATGACGTTATACCGTACTACGTTATATGGGATGACGTTATAATTATTACGTTATATGGGAAGACGTTATAACGTATTGCGTTATATGGTATGACGTTATAACGTATTACGTTATATGGGATGACGTTATAACGTATTACGTTATATGGGATGACGTTATAATTATTACGTTATATGGGATGACGTTATAACGTAATAGGTTATATGGTATGACGTTATAACGTAATACGTTATATGGTATGACGTTATAACGTAAATAGGTTATATGGTATGACGTTATACCGTATTACGTTATATGGGATGACGTTATAACGTATTACGTTATGTGGGACGACTTTATAACGTATTGCGTTATATGGGATGACGCTATAACGTATTACGTAATATGGGATGACGTTATAACGTAATAGGTTATATGGTATGACATTATAACGTAAATAGGTTATATGGTATGACGTTATAGCGTATTACGTTATATGGGACGACGTTATAACGTATTGCGTTATGTGGTATGACGTTATAACGTATTACGTTATATGGGATGACGTTATAACGTATTACGTTATATGGTATGACATTATAACGTAAATAGGTTATATGGTATGACGTTATAGCGTATTACGTTATATGGGACGACGTTATAACGTATTGCGTTATGTGGTATGACGTTATAACGTATTACGTTATATGGGATGACGATATAACGTAATACGTTATGTGGTATGACGTTATAACGTTAATAGGTTATATGGTATGACGTTATACCGAATTACGTTATATGGTATGACGTTATAACGTAAATAGGTTATATGGTATGACGTTATACCGTATTACGTTATATGGGATGACGTTATAACGCATTACGTAATATGGGATGACGTTATAACGTATTACGTTATGTGGTTCGACGTTATAACGTATTGCGTTATATGTGATGACGTTATAACGTACTACGTTATATGGGATGACGTTATAACGTATTACGTTATATGGGATGACGTTATAACGTAATAGGTTATATGGTATGACGTAATAAAGTAAATAGGTTATATGGTATGACGTTACACCGAATTACGTTATATGGTATGACGTTATAACGTAAATAGGTTATATGGTATGACGTTATACCGTATTACGTTATATGGGATGACGTTATAATTATTACGTTATATGGGAAGACGTTATAACGTATTGCGTTATATGGTATGACGTTATAACGTATTACGTTATATGGGATGACGTTATAACGTATTACGTTATATGGGATGACGTTATAATTATTACGTTATATGGGATGACGTTATAACGTAATAGGTTATATGGTATGACGTTATAACTTAATAGGTTATATCGTATGACGTTATACCGAATTACGTTATATGGTATGACGTTATAACGTAAATAGGTTATATGGTATGACGTTATACCGTATTACGTTATATGGGATGACTTTATAACGCATTACGTAATATGGGATGACGTTATAACGTATTACGTTATGTGGGACGACGTTATAACGTATTGCGTTATATGGGATGACGTTATGACGTACTACGTTATATGGGATGACGTTATAACGTATTACGTTATATGGGATGACGTTATAACGTAATACGTTATATGGTATGACGTTATAAAGTAAATAGGTTATATGGTATGACGTTATACCGAATTACGTTATATGGTATAACGTTATAACGTAAATAGGTTATACGGTATGTCGTTATACCGTATTACGTTATATGGGATGACGTTATAAAGCATTACGTAATATGGGATGACGTTATAACGTATTACGTTATGTGGGACGACGTTATAACGTATTGCGTTATATGGGATGACGTTATAACGTATTACGTTATATGGGATGTCGTTATAACGTATTACGTTATATGGCATGACGTTATAACGTATTACGTTATATGGTATGACGTTAATACGTAAATAGGTTATATGGTATGACGTTATACCGAATTACGTTATATGGTATGACATTATAACGTAAATAGGTTATATGGTATGACGTTATAGCGTATTACGTTATATGGGACGACGTTATAACGTATTGCGTTATGTGGTATGACGTTATAACGTATTACGTTATATGGGATGACGTTATAACGTATTACGTAATATGGGATGACGTTATAACGTAATAGGTTATATGGTATAACTTTATAACGTATTACGTTATATGGTATGACGTCATAACGTAATAGGTTATATGGTATGACGTTATAACGTAATAACTTATATGGTATGACGTTATAACGTAAATACTTTATATGGTATGACGTTATACCGTGTCACGTTATATGGGATGACGTTATAACGCATTACGTAATATGGGATGACGTTATAACGTAATAGGTTATATGGTATGACGTTATACCGTATTACGTTATATGGGATGACGTTATAACGTATTACGTAATATGGGGTGACGTTATAACATATTACGTTATATGGGCTGACGTTATAACTTAATAGGTTATATGGTATAAAATTATAACTTATTACGTCGTATAGTGTGACGTTCTAACATAATATTTTATATGGTACGACGGTATAACGTAATACGTTATATGGGATGACGTTATAACGTATTACGTTATATGGGATGACGTTATAACGTATTACGTTATATGGTATGACGTTATAACGTAATACGTTATGTGGTATGACGTTATAACGTTAATAGGTTATATGGTATGACGTTATACCGAATTAAGTTATATGGTATGACGTTATAACGTAAATAGGTTATATGGTATGACGTTATACCGTATTACGTTATATGGGATGACGTTATAACGCATTACGTAATATGGGATGACGTTATAACGTATTACGTTATGTGGTTCGACGTTATAACGTATTGCGTTATATGTGATGACGTTATAACGTACTACGTTATATGGGATGACGTTATAACGTATTACGTTATATGGGATGACGTTATAACGTAATAGGTTATATGGTATGACGTAATAAAGTAAATAGGTTATATGGTATGACGTTATACCGAATTACGTTATATGGTATGACGTTATAACGTAAATAGGTTATATGGTATGACGTTATACCGTATTACGTTATATGGGATGACGTTATAATTATTACGTTATATGGGAAGACGTTATAACGTATTACGTTATGTGGGACGACGTTATAACGTATTGCGTTATATGGGATGACGTTATAACGTATTACGTTATATGGGATGATGTTATAACGTAATAGGTTATATGGTATGACGTTATAACGTAATACCTTATATGGTATGACGTTATAACGTAAATAGGTTATATGGTATGACGTTATACCGTATTACGTTATATGGGATGACGTTATAACGCATTACGTAATATGGGATGACGTTATAACGTATTACGTTATGTGGGACGACGTTATAACGTATCGCGTTATATGGGATGACGTTATAACGTATTACGTTATATGGGATGATTAATAACGTAATAGGTTATATGGTATAACGTTATAACGTATTACGTTATATGGTATGACGTCATAACGTAATAGGTTATATGGTATGACGTTATAACGTAATACCTTATATGGTATGACGTTATAACGTAAACAGGTTATATGGTATGACGTTATACCGTATTACGTTATATGGGATGACGTTATAACGCATTACGTAATATGGGATGACGTTATAACGTATTACGTTATGTGGGACGACGTTATAACGTATTGCGTTATATGGGATAACGTTATAACGTATTACGATATATGGGAAGACGTTATAACGTATTGCGTTTAATGCTATGACGTTGTAACGTATTACGTTATATGGGATGACGTTATAACGTATTACGTAATATGGGATGACGTTATAACGTAATAGGTTATATGGTATAACGTTATAACGTATTAGGTTATATGGTATGACGCTATAACGTAAATAGATTATATGGTATGACGTTATACCGTATTACGTTATATGGGAAGACGTTATAACGTATTGGGTTTAATGCTATGACGTTATAACGTATTACGTTATATGGCATGACGTTATAACGTAATGCGTTTTATGGTATGACGTTATAACGTCATAGGTTATACGGTATGACGTTATAACGTAATAGGTTATATGGCATGACGCTATAACGTAATACGTTATATGGTATGACGTTATAACGTAAATAGATTATATGGTATGACGTTATACCGTATTACGTTATATGGGATGACGTTATAACGCATTACGTAATATGGGATGACGTTATAACGTATTACGTTATGTGGGACGACGTTATAACGTATTGCGTTATATGGGATGACGTTATAACGTCTTACGTTATATGGGATGATATTATAACGTATTACGTTATATGGGATGACGTTATAACGTAATAGGTTATATGGTATAACGTTATAACGTATTACGTTATATGGTATGACGTTATAACGTCATAGGTTATACGGTATGACGTTATAACGTAATACGTCATATGGTATGACGTTATAACGTATTACATAATATGGGACGACTTTATAACGCATTACGTTATATGTGATGACGTTATAACGTATTACGTTATATGGAATACCGTTATAACGTATTACGTTATATGGGATGATGTTATAACGTAATAGGTTATATGGTATGACGTTATAACGTAATACCTTATATGGTATGACGTTATAACGTAAATAGGTTATATGGTATGACGTTATACCGTATTACGTTATATGGGATGACGTTATAACGCATTACGTAATATGGGATGACGTTATAACGTATTACGTTATGTGGGACGACGTTATAACGTATTGCGTTATATGGGATGACGTTATAACGTATTACGTTAAATGGGATGATTAATAACGTAATAGGTTATATGATATAACGTTATAACGTATTACGTTATATGGTATGACGTCATAACGTAATAGGTTATATGGTATGACGTTATAACGTAATACCTTATATGGTATGAAGTTATAACGTAAACAGGTTATATGGTATGACGTTATACCGTATTACGTTATATGGGATGACGTTATAACGCATTACGTAATATCGGATAACGTTATAACGTATTACGTTATGTGGGACGACGTTATAACGTATTACGTAATATGGGATGACGTTATAACGCATTACGTAATATGGGATGACGTTATAACGTATGACGTTATGTGGGACGACTTTATAACGTATTGCGTTATATGGGATGACGCTATAACGTATTACGTTATATGGCATGACGTTATAACGTAATACGTTATGTGGTATGACGTTATAACGTTAATATGTTATATGGTATGACGTTATACCGAATTACGTTATATGGTATGACGTTATAACGTAAATAGGTTATATGGTATGACGTTATACCGTATTACGTTATATGGGATGACGTTATAACGTATTACGTAATATGGGATGACGTTATAACGTAATAGGTTATATGGTATAACGCTATAACGTATTACGTTATATGGTATGACGTCATAACGTAATAGGTTATATGGTATGACGTTATAACGTAATACCTTATATGGTATGACGTTATAACGTAAATAGGTTATATGGTATGACGTTATACCGTATTACGTTATATGGGATGACGTTATAACGCATTACGTAATATGGGATGACGTTATAACGTATTACGTTATGTGGGACGACGTTATAACGTATTGCGCTATATGGGATGACGTTATAACGTATTACGTTATATGGGATGATGTTATAACGTAATAGGTTATATGGTATGACGTTATAACGTAATACCTTATATGGTATGACGTTATAACGTAAATAGGTTATGTGGTATGACGTTATACCGTATTACGTTATATGGGATGACGTTATAACGCATTACGTAATATGGGATGACGTTATAACGTATTACGTTATATGGGATGATTAATAACGTAATAGGTTATATGGTATAACGTTATAACGTATTACGTTATATGGTATGACGTCATAACGTAATAGGTTATATGGTATGACGTTATAACATAATACCTTATATGGTATGACGTTATAACGTATTGCGTTTAATGCTATGACGTTATAACGTATTACGTTATATGGCATGACGTTATAACGTAATGCGTTATATGGTATGACGTTATAACGTCATAGGTTATACGGTATGACGTTATAACGTAATAGGTTATTTGGCATGACGCTATAACGTAATTCGTTATATGGTATGACGTTATAACGTAAATAGATTATATGGTATGACGATATACCGTATTACGTTATATGGGATGACGTTATAACGCATTACGTAATATGGGATGACGTTATAACGTATTACGTTATGTGGGACGACGTTATAACGTATTGCGTTATATGGGATGACGTTATAACGTCTTACGTTATATGGGATGATATTATAACGCATTACGTTATATGTGATGACGTTATAACGTATTACGTTATATGGAATACCGTTATAACGTATTACGTTATATGGGATGATGTTATAACGTAATAGGTTATATGGTATGACGTTATAACGTAATACCTTATATGGTATGACGTTATAACGTAAATAGGTTATATGGTATGACGTTATACCGTATTACGTTATATGGGATGACGTTATAACGCATTACGTAATATGGGATGACGTTATAACGTATTACGTTATGTGGGACGACATTATAACGTATTGCGTTATATGGGATGACGTTATAACGTATTACGTTATATGGGATGATTAATAACGTAATAGGTTATATGATATAACGTTATAACGTATTACGTTATATGGTATGACGTCATAGCGTAATAGGTTATATGGTATGACGTTATAACGTAATACCTTATATGGTATGACGTTATAACGTAAACAGGTTATATGGTATGACGTTATACCGTATTACGTTATATGGGATGACGTTATAACGCATTACGTAATATGGGATAACGTTATAACGTATTACGTTATGTGGGACGACGTTATAACGTATTACGTAATATGGGATGACGTTATAACGTAATAGGTTATATGGTATAACGTTATAACGTATTAGGTTATATGGTATGACGCTATAACGTAAATAGGTTATATGGTATGACGTTATACCGTATTACGTTATATGGGAAGACGTTATAACGTATTGCGTTTAATGCTATGACGTTATAACGTATTACGTTATATGGCATGACGTTATAACGTAATGCGTTATATGGTATGACGTTATAACGTCATAGGTTATACGGTGTGACGTTATAACGTAATAGGTTATATGGCATGACGCTATAACGTAATACGTTATATGGTATGACGTTATAACGTAAATAGATCATATGGTATGACGGCATACCGTATTACGTTATATGGGATGACGTTATAACGCATTACGTAATATGGGATGACGTTATAACGTATTACGTTATGTGGGAAGACGTTATAACGTATTGCGTTATATGGGATGACGTTATAACGTCTTACGTTATATGGGATGATATTATAACGTATTACGTTATATGGGATGACGTTATAACGTAATAGGTTATATGGAATAACGTTATAACGTATTACGTTATATGGTATGACGTTATAACGTCATAGGTTATACGGTATGACGTTATAACGTAATACGTCATATGATATGACGTTATAACGTATTACGTTATATGGGATGACGTTATAACGTATTACGTAATATGGGGTGACGTTATAACATATTACGTTATATGGGCTGACGTTATAACGTAATAGGTTATATGGTATAAAATTATATCTTATTACGTCGTATAGTGTGACGTTCTAACATAATATTTTATATGGTATGACGGTATAACGTAATACGTTATATGGGATGACGTTATAACGTATTACGTTATATGGGATGACGTTATAACGTATTACGTTATATGGGATGACGTTATAATTATTACGTTATATGGGATGACGTTATAACGTAATAGGTTATATGGTATGACGTTATAACTTAATAGGTTATATCGTATGACGTTATACCGAATTACGTTATATGGTATGACGTTATAACGTATTACGTTATATGGGATGACGTTATAACGTAATACGTTATATGGTATGACGTTATAAAGTAAATAGGTTATATGGTATGACGTTATACCGAATTACGTTATATGGTATGACGTTATAACGTAAATAGGTTATACGGTATGACGTTATACCGTACTACGTTATATGGGATGACGTTATAAAGCATTACGTAATATGGGATGACGTTATAACGTATTACGTTATGTGGGACGACGTTATAACGTATTGCGTTATATGGGATGACGTTATAACGTATTACGTTATATGGGATGTCGTTATAACGTATTACGTTATATGGGATGACGTTATAACGTAATAGGTTATATGGTATAACGTTATAACGTATTACGTTGTATGGTATGTCGTTATAACGTAATAGGTTATATGGTATGACGTTATAACGTAATACGTTATATGGTATGACGTTATAACGTAAATAGGTTATATGGTATGACGTTATACCGTATTACGTTATATGGGATGACGTTATAACGTATTACGTTATGTGGGACGACTTTATAACGTATTGCGTTATATGGGATGACGCTATAACGTATTACGTAATATGGGATGACGTTATAACGTAATAGGTTATATGGTATGACATTATAACGTAAATAGGTTATATGGTATGACGTTATAGCGTATTACGTTATATGGGACGACGTTATAACGTATTGCGTTATGTGGTATGACGTTATAACGTATTACGTTATATGGGATGACGTTATAACGTATTACGTTATATGGTATGACATTATAACGTAAATAGGTTATATGGTATGACGTTATAGCGTATTACGTTATATGGGACGACGTTATAACGTATTGCGTTATGTGGTATGACGTTATAACGTATTACGTTATATGGGATGACGATATAACGTAATACGTTATGTGGTATGACGTTATAACGTTAATAGGTTATATGGTATGACGTTATACCGAATTACGTTATATGGTATGACGTTATAACGTAAATAGGTTATATGGTATGACGTTATACCGTATTACGTTATATGGGATGACGTTATAACGCATTACGTAATATGGGATGACGTTATAACGTATTACGTTATGTGGTTCGACGTTATAACGTATTGCGTTATATGTGATGACGTTATAACGTACTACGTTATATGGGATGACGTTATAATGTATTACGTTATATGGGATGACGTTATAACGTAATAGGTTATATGGTATGACGTAATAAAGTAAATAGGTTATATGGTATGACGTTACACCGAATTACGTTATATGGTATGACGTTATAACGTAAATAGGTTATATGGTATGACGTTATACCGTATTACGTTATATGGGATGACGTTATAATTATTACGTTATATGGGAAGACGTTATAACGTATTGCGTTATATGGTATGACGTTATAACGTATTACGTTATATGGGATGACGTTATAACGTATTACGTTATATGGGATGACGTTATAATTATTACGTTATATGGGATGACGTTATAACGTAATAGGTTATATGGTGTGACGTTATAACTTAATAGGTTATATCGTATGACGTTATACCGAATTACGTTATATGGTATGACGTTATAACGTAAATAGGTTATATGGTATGACGTTATACCGTGTTACGTTATATGGGATGACTTTATAACGCATTACGTAATATGGGATGACGTTATAACGTATTACGTTATGTGGGACGACGTTATAACGTATTGCGTTATATGGGATGACGTTATGACGTACTACGTTATATGGGATGACGTTATAACGTATTACGTTATATGGGATGACGTTATAACGTAATACGTTATATGGTATGACGTTATAAAGTAAATAGGTTATATGGTATGACGTTATACCGAATTACGTTATATGGTATAACGTTATAACGTAAATAGGTTATACGGTATGTCGTTATACCGTATTACGTTATATGGGATGACGTTATAAAGCATTACGTAATATGGGATGACGTTATAACGTATTACGTTATGTGGGACGACGTTATAACGTATTGCGTTATATGGGATGACGTTATAACGTATTACGTTATATGGGATGTCGTTATAACGTATTACGTTATATGGCATGACGTTATAACGTATTACGTTATATGGTATGACGTTAATACGTAAATAGGTTATATGGTATGACGTTATACCGAATTACGTTATATGGTATGACATTATAACGTAAATAGGTTATATGGTATGACGTTATAGCGTATTACGTTATATGGGACGACGTTATAACGTATTGCGTTATGTGGTATGACGTTATAACGTATTACGTTATATGGGATGACGTTATAACGTATTACGTAATATGGGATGACGTTATAACGTAATAGGTTATATGGTATAACTTTATAACGTATTACGTTATATGGTATGACGTCATAACGTAATAGGTTATATGGTATGACGTTATAACGTAATAACTTATATGGTATGACGTTATAACGTAAATACTTTATATGGTATGACGTTATACCGTGTCACGTTATATGGGATGACGTTATAACGCATTACGTAATATGGGATGACGTTATAACGTAATAGGTTATATGGTATGACGTTATACCGTATTACGTTATATGGGATGACGTTATAACGTATTACGTAATATGGGGTGACGTTATAACATATTACGTTATATGGGCTGACGTTATAACTTAATAGGTTATATGGTATAAAATTATAACTTATTACGTCGTATAGTGTGACGTTCTAACATAATATTTTATATGGTACGACGGTATAACGTAATACGTTATATGGGATGACGTTATAACGTATTACGTTATATGGGATGACGTTATAACGTATTACGTTATATGGTATGACGTTATAACGTAATACGTTATGTGGTATGACGTTATAACGTTAATAGGTTATATGGTATGACGTTATACCGAATTACGTTATATGGTATGACGTTATAACGTAAATAGGTTATATGGTATGACGTTATACCGTATTACGTTATATGGGATGACGTTATAACGCATTACGTAATATGGGATGACGTTATAACGTATTACGTTATGTGGTTCGACGTTATAACGTATTGCGTTATATGTGATGACGTTATAACGTACTACGTTATATGGGATGACGTTATAACGTATTACGTTATATGGGATGACGTTATAACGTAATAGGTTATATGGTATGACGTAATAAAGTAAATAGGTTATATGGTATGACGTTATACCGAATTACGTTATATGGTATGACGTTATAACGTAAATAGGTTATATGGTATGACGTTATACCGTATTACGTTATATGGGATGACGTTATAATTATTACGTTATATGGGAAGACGTTATAACGTATTGCGTTATATGGTATGACGTTATAACGTATTACGTTATATGGGATGACGTTATAACGTATTACGTTATATGGGATGACGTTATAATTATTACGTTATATGGGATGACGTTATAACGTAATAGGTTATATGGTATGACGTTATAACTTAATAGGTTATATCGTATGACGTTATACCGAATTACGTTATATGGTATGACGTTATAACGTAAATAGGTTATATGGTATGACGTTATACCGTATTACGTTATATGGGATGACGTTATAACGCATTACGTTATGTGGGACGACGTTATAACGTATTGCGTTATATGGGATGACGTTATAACGTATTACGTTATATGGGATGTCGTTATAACGTATTACGTTATATAGGATGACGTTATAACGTAATAGGTTATATGGTATAACGTTATAACGTATTACGTTGTATGGTATGACGTTATAACGTAATAGGTTATATGGTATGACGTTATAACGTAATACGTTATATGGTATGACGTTATAACGTAAATAGGTTATATGGTATGACGTTATACCGTATTACGTTATATGGGATGACGTTATAACGTATTACGTTATGTGGGATGACTTTATAACGTATTGCGTTATATGGGATGACGCTATAACGTATTACGTTATATGGCATGACGTTATAACGCAATACGTTATGTGGTATGACGTGATAACGTTAATATGTTACATGGTATGACGTTATACCGAATTACGTTATATGGTATGACGTTATAACGTAAATGGGTTATATGGTATGACGTTATACCGTATTACGTTATATGGGACGACGTTATAACGTATTACGTAATATGGGATGACGTTATAACGTAATAGGTTATATGGTAGAACGTTATAACGTATTACGTTATATGGTATGACGTCATAACGTAATAGGTTATGTGGTATGACGTTATAACGTAATACCTTATATTTTATGACGTTATAACGTAAATAGGTTATATGGTATGACGTTATACCGTATTACGTTATATGGGATGACGTTATAACGCATTACGTAATATGGGATGACGTTATAACGTATTACGTTATGTGGGACGACGTTATAACGTATTGCGTTATGTGGGATGACGTTATAACGTATTACGTTATATGGGATGATGTTATAACGTAATAGGTTATATGGTATGACGTTATAACGTAATACCTTATATGGTATGACGTTATAACGTAAATAGGTTATATGGTATGACGTTATACCGTATTACGTTATATGGGATGACGTTATAACGCATTACGTAATATGGGACGACGTTATAACGTATTACGTTATGTGGGACGACGTTATAGCGTATCGCGTTATATGGGATGACGTTATAACGTATTACGTTATATGGGATGATTAATAACGTAATAGGTTATATGGTATAACGTTATAACGTATTAGGTTATATGGTATGACGCTATAACGTAAATAGATCATATGGTATGACGTTATACCGTATTACGTTATATGGGAAGACGTTATACCGTATTACGTTATATGGGAAGACGTTATAACGTATTGCGTTTAATGCTATGACGTTATAACGTATTACGTTATATGGCATGACGTTATAACGTAATGCGTTATATGGTATGACGTTATAACGTCATAGGTTATACGGTATGACGTTATAACGTAATAGGTTATATGGCATGACGCTATAACGTAATACGTTATACGGTATGACGTTATAACGTAAATAGATTATATGGTATGACGTTATAACGTATTACGTTATATGGGATGACGTTATAACGCATTACGTAATATGGGATGACGTTATAACGTATTACGTTATGTGGGACGACGTTATAACGTATTGCGTTATATGGGATGACGTTATAACGTCTTACGTTATATGGGATGATATTATAACGTATTACGTTATATGGGATGACGTTATAACGTAATAGGTTATATGGTATAACGTTATAACGTATTACGTTATATGGTATGACATTATAACGTCATAGGTTATACGGTATGACGTTATAACGTAATACGTCATATGGTATGACGTTATAACGTGTTACATAATATGGGACGACTTTATAACGCATTACGTTATATGTGATGACGTTATAACGTATTACGTTATATGGAATACCGTTATAACGTATTACGTTATATGGGATGATGTTATAACGTAATAGGTTATATGGTATGACGTTATAACGTAATACCTTATATGGTATGACGTTATAACGTAAATAGGTTATATGGTATGACGTTATACCGTATTACGTTATATGGGATGACGTTATAACGTATTACGTAATATGGGGTGACGTTATAACATATTACGTTATATGGGCTGACGTTATAACGTCTTACGTTATATGGGATGATATTATAACGCATTACGTAATATGGGATGACGTTATAACGTAATAGGTTATATGGTATGACGTTATACCGTATTACGTTATATGGGATGACGTTATAACGCATTACGTAATATGGGATGACGTTATAACGTATTACGTTATGTGGGACGACGTTATAACGTATTGCGTTATATGGGATGACGTTATAACGTATTACGTAATATGGGGTGACGTTATAACATATTACGTTATATGGGCTGACGTTATAACGTAATAGGTTATATGGTATAAAATTATAACTTATTACGTCGTATAGTGTGACGTTCTAACATAATATTTTATATGGTACGACGGTATAACGTAATACGTTATATGGGATGACGTTATAACGTATTACGTTATATGGGATGACGTTATAACGTATTACGTTATATGGTATGACGTTATAACGTAATACGTTATGTGGTATGACGTTATACCGAATTACGTTATATGGTATGACGTTATAACGTAAATAGGTTATATGGTATGACGTTATACCGTATTACGTTATATGGGATGACGTTATAACGCATTACGTAATATGGGATGACGTTATAACGTATTACGTTATGTGGTTCGACGTTATAACGTATTGCGTTATATGTGATGACGTTATAACGTACTACGTTATATGGGATGACGTTATAACGTATTACGTTATATGGGATGACGTTATAACGTAATAGGTTATATGGTATGACGTAATAAAGTAAATAGGTTATATGGTATGACGTTATACCGAATTACGTTATATGGTATGACGTTATAACGTAAATAGGTTATATGGTATGACGTTATACCGTATTACGTTATATGGGATGACGTTATAATTATTACGTTATATGGGAAGACGTTATAACGTATTGCGTTATATGGTATGACGTTATAACGTATTACGTTATATGGGATGACGTTATAACGTATTACGTTATATGGGATGACGTTATAATTATTACGTTATATGGGATGACGTTATAACGTAATAGGTTATATGGTATGACGTTATAACTTAATAGGTTATATCGTATGACGTTATACCGAATTACGTTATATGGTATGACGTTATAACGTAAATAGGTTATATGGTATGACGTTATACCGTATTACGTTATATGGGATGACGTTATAACGTACTACGTTATATGGGATGACGTTATAACGTATTACGTTATATGGGATGACGTTATAACGTAATACGTTATATGGTATGACGTTATAAAGTAAATAGGTTATATGGTATGACGTTATACCGAATTACGTTATATGGTATGACGTTATAACGTAAATAGGTTATACGGTATGACGTTATACCGTATTACGTTATATGGGATGACGTTATAAAGCATTACGTAATATGGGATGACGTTATAACGTATTACGTTATGTGGGACGACGTTATAACGTATTGCGTTATATGGGATGACGTTATAACGTATTACGTTATATGGGATGTCGTTATAACGTATTACGTTATATGGGATGACGTTATAACGTAATAGGTTATATGGTATAACGTTATAACGTATTACGTTGTATGGTATGACGTTATAACGTAATAGGTTATATGGTATGACGTTATAACGTAATACGTTATATGGTATGACGTTATAACGTAAATAGGTTATATGGTATGCCGTTATACCGTATTACGTTATATGGGATGACGTTATAACGTATTACGTTATGTGGGACGACTTTATAACGTATTGCGTTATATGGGATGACGCTATAACGTATTACGTTATATGGCATGACGTTATAACGTAATACGTTATGTGGTATGACGTGATAACGTTAATATGTTACATAGTATGACGTTATACCGAATTACGTTATATGGTATGACGTTATAACGTAAATAGGTTATATGGTATGACGTTATACCGTATTACGTTATATGGGATGACGTTATAACGTATTACGTAATATGGGATGACGTTATAACGTAATAGGTTATATGGCATAACGTTATAACGTATTACGTTATATGGTATGACGTCATAACGTAATAGGTTATATGGTATGACGTTATAACGTAATACCTTATATGGTATGACGTTATAACGTAAATAGGTTATATGGTATGACGTTATACCGTATTACGTTATATGGGATGACGTTATAACGCATTACGTAATATGGGATGACGTTATAACGTATTACGTTATGTGGGACGACGTTATAACGTATCGCGTTATATGGGATGACGTTATAACGTATTACGTTATATGGTATGACGTTATAACGTAATACGTTATGTGGTATGACGTTATAACGTTAATAGGTTATATGGTATGACGTTATACCGAATTACGTTATATGGTATGACGTTATAACGTAAATAGGTTATATGGTATGACGTTATACCGTATTACGTTATATGGGATGACGTTATAACGCATTACGTAATATGGGATGACGTTATAACGTATTACGTTATGTGGTTCGACGTTATAACGTATTGCGTTATATGTGATGACGTTATAACGTACTACGTTATATGGGATGACGTTATAACGTATTACGTTATATGGGATGACGTTATAACGTAATAGGTTATATGGTATGACGTAATAAAGTAAATAGGTTATATGGTATGACGTTATACCGAATTACGTTATATGGTATGACGTTATAACGTAAATAGGTTATATGGTATGACGTTATACCGTATTACGTTATATGGGATGACGTTATAATTATTACGTTATATGGGAAGACGTTATAACGTATTGCGTTATATGGTATGACGTTATAACGTATTACGTTATATGGGATGACGTTATAACGTATTACGTTATATGGGATGACGTTATAATTATTACGTTATATGGGATGACGTTATAACGTAATAGGTTATATGGTATGACGTTATAACTTAATAGGTTATATCGTATGACGTTATACCGAATTACGTTATATGGTATGACGTTATAACGTAAATAGGTTATATGGTATGACGTTATACCGTATTACGTTATATGGGATGACGTTATAACGCATTACGTAATATGGGATGACGTTATAACGTATTACGTTATGTGGGACGACGTTATAACGTATTGCGTTATATGGGATGACGTTATAACGTACTACGTTATATGGGATGACGTTATAACGTATTACGTTATATGGGATGACGTTATAACGTAATACGTTATATGGTATGACGTTATAAAGTAAATAGGTTATATGGTATGACGTTATACCGAATTACGTTATATGGTATGACGTTATAACGTAAATAGGTTATACGGTATGACGTTATACCGTATTACGTTATATGGGATGACGTTATAAAGCATTACGTAATATGGGATGACGTTATAACGTATTACGTTATGTGGGACGACGTTATAACGTATTGCGTTATATGGGATGACGTTATAACGTATTACGTTATATGGGATGTCGTTATAACGTATTACGTTATATGGGATGACGTTATAACGTAATAGGTTATATGGTATAACGTTATAACGTATTACGTTGTATGGTATGACGTTATAACGTAATAGGTTATATGGTATGACGTTATAACGTAATACGTTATATGGTATGACGTTATAACGTAAATAGTTTATATGGTATGACGTTATACCGTATTACGTTATATGGGATGACGTTATAACGTATTACGTTATGTGGGACGACTTTATAACGTATTGCGTTATATGGGATGACGCTATAACGTATTACGTTATATGGCATGACGTTATAACGTAATACGTTATGTGGTATGACGTGATAACGTTAATATGTTACATGGTATGACGTTATACCGAATTACGTTATATGGTATGACGTTATAACGTAAATAGGTTATATGGTATGACGTTATACCCTATTACGTTATATGGGATGACGTTATAACGTATTACGTAATATGGGATGACGTTATAACGTAATAGGTTATATGGTATAACGTTATAACGTATTACGTTATATGGTATGACGTCATAACGTAATAGGTTATATGGTATGACGTTATAACGTAATACCTTATATGGTATGACGTTATAACGTAAATAGGTTATATGGTATGACGTTATACCGTATTACGTTATTTTTGATGACGTTATAACGCATTACGTAATATGGGATGACGTTATAACGTATTACGTTATGTGGGACGACGTTATAACGTATCGCGTTATATGGGATGACGTTATAACGTATTACGTTATATGGGATGATTAATAACGTAATAGGTTATATGGTATAACGTTATAACGTATTAGGTTATATGGTATGACGCTATAACGTAAATAGATTATATGGTATGACGTTATACCGTATTACGTTATATGGGATGACGTTATAACGTATTACGTTATGTGGGACGACGTTATAACGTATTGCGTTATATGGGATGACGTTATAACGTCTTACGTTATATGTGATGACGTTATAACGTATTACGTTATATGGGAAGACGTTATAACGTATTACGTTATGTGGGACGACGTTATAACGTATTGCGTTATATGGGATGACGTTATAACGTATTACGTTATATGGGATGATTAATAACGTAATAGGTTATATGGTATAACGTTATAACATATTACGTTATATGGTATGACGTCATAACGTAATAGGTTATATGGTATGACGTTATAACGTAATACCTTATATGGTATGACGTTATAACGTAAACAGGTTATATGGTATGACGTTATACCGTATTACGTTATATGGGATGACGTTATAACGCATTACGTAATATGGGATAACGTTATAACGTATTACGTTATGTGGGACGACGTTATAACGTATTGCGTTATATGGGATAACGTTATAACGTATTACGTTATATGGGAAGACGTTATAACGTATTACGTAATATGGGATGACGTTATAACGTAATAGGCTATATGGTATAACGTTATAACGTATTAGGTTATATGGTATGACGCTATAACGTAAATAGATTATATGGTATGACGTTATACCGTATTACGTTATATGGGAAGACGTTATAACGTATTGCGTTTAATGCTATGACGTTATAACGTATTACGTTATATGGCATGACGTTATAACGTAATGCGTTATATGGTATACGTTATAACGTCATAGGTTATACGGTATGACGTTATAACGTAATAGGTTATATGGCATGACGCTATAACGTAATACGTTATATGGTATGACGTTATAACGTAAATAGATTATATGGTATGACGTTATACCGTATTACGTTATATGGGATGACGTTATAACGCATTACGTAATATGGGATGACGTTATAACGTATTACGTTATGTGGGACGACGTTATAACGTATTGCGTTATATGGGATGACGTTATAACGTCTTACGTTATATGGGATGATATTATAACGTATTACGTTATATGGGATGACGTTATAACGTAATAGGTTATATGGTATAACGTTATAACGTATTACGTTATATGGTATGACGTTATAACGTCATAGGTTATACGGTATGACGTTATAACGTAATACGTCATATGGTATGACGTTATAACGTATTACATAATATGGGACGACTTTATAACGCATTACGTTATATGGGATGACGTTATAACGTATTACGTTATATGGAATACCGTTATAACGTATTAGGTTATATGGTATGACGCTATAACGTATTACGTTATATGGCATGACGTTATAACGTATTACGTTATATGGTATGACGTTAATACGTAAATAGGTTATATGGTATGACGTTATACCGAATTACGTTATATGGTATGACATTATAACGTAAATAGGTTATATGGTATGACGTTATAGCGTATTACGTTATATGGGACGACGTTATAACGTATTGCGTTATGTGGTATGACGTTATAACGTATTACGTTATATGGGATGACGTTATAACGTATTACGTAATATGGGATGACGTTATAACGTAATAGGTTATATGGTATAACGTTATAACGTATTACGTTACATGGTATGACGTCATAACGTAATAGGTTATATGGTATGACGTTATAACGTAATAACTTATATGGTATGACGTTATAACGTAAATACTTTATATGGTATGACGTTATACCGTATCACGTTATATGGGATGACGTTATAACGCATTACGTAATATGGGATGACGTTATAACGTAATAGGTTATATGGTATGACGTTATACCGTATTACGTTATATGGGATGACGTTATAACGTATTACGTAATATGGGGTGACGTTATAACATATTACGTTATATGGGCTGACGTTATAACGTAATAGGTTATATGGTATAAAATTATAACTTATTACGTCGTATAGTGTGACGTTCTAACATAATATTTTATATGGTACGACGGTATAACGTAATACGTTATATGGGATGACGTTATAACGTATTACGTTATATGGGATGACGTTATAACGTATTACGTTATATGGTATGACGTTATAACGTAATACGTTATGTGGTATGACGTTATAACGTTAATAGGTTATATGGTATGACGTTATACCGAATTACGTTATATGGTATGACGTTATAACGTAAATAGGTTATATGGTATGACGTTATACCGTATTACGTTATATGGGATGACGTTATAACGCATTGCGTAATATGGGATGACGTTATAACGTATTACGTTATGTGGTTCGACGTTATAACGTATTGCGTTATATGTGATGACGTTATAACGTACTACGTTATATGGGATGACGTTATAACGTATTGCGTTATATGGGATGACGTTATAACATATTGCGTAATATGGGATGACGCTATAACGTATTACGTTATATGGCATGACGTTATTACGTAATAGGTTATATGGTATGACGTTATAACGTAATACGTTATATGGGATGATGTTATAACGTAATAGGTTATATGGTATGACGTTATAACGTAATACCTTATATGGTATGACGTTATACCGTATTACGTTATATGGGATGACGTTATAACGCATTACGTAATATGGTATGACGTTATAACGTATTACGTTATGTGGGACGACGTTATAACGTATTGCGTTATATGGGATGACGTTATAACGTATTACGTTATATGGGATGATTAATAACGTAATAGGTTATATGGTATAACGTTATAACGTATTACGTTATATGGTATGACGTCATAACGTAATAGGTTATATGGTATGACGTTATAACGTAATACCTTATATGGTATGACGTTATAACGTAAACAGGTTATATGGTATGACGTTATACCGTATTACGTTATATGGGATGACGTTATAACGCATTACGTAATATGGGATAACGTTATAACGTATTACGATATGTGGGACGACGTTATAACGTATTGCGTTATACGGGATAACGTTATAACGTATTACGTTATATGGGAAGACGTTATAACGTATTGCGTTTAATGCTATGACGTTATAACGTATTACGTTATATGGGATGACGTTATAACGTATTACGTAATATGGGATGACGTTATAACGTAATAGGTTATATGGTATAACGTTATAACGCATTAGGTTATATGGTATGACGCTATAACGTAAATAGATTATATGGTATAACGTTATACCGTATTACGTTATATGGGAAGACGTTATAACGTATTGCGTTTAATGCTATGACGTTATAACGTATTACGTTATATGGCATGACGTTATAACGTAATGCGTTATATGGTATGACGTTATAACGTCATAGGTTATACGGTATGACGTTATAACGTAATAGGTTATATGGCATGACGCTATAACGTAATACGTTATATGGTATGACGTTATAACGTAAATAGATTATATGGTATGACGTTATACCGTATTACGTTATATGGGATGACGTTATAACGCATTACGTAATATGGGATGACGTTATAACGTATTACGTTATGTGGGACGACGTTATAACGTATTGCGTTATATGGGATGACGTTATAACGTCTTACGTTATATGGGATGATATTATAACGTATTACGTTATATGGGATGACGTTATAACGTAATAGGTTATATGGTATAACGTTATAACGTATTACGTTATATGGTATGACGTTATAACGTCATAGGTTATACGGTATGACGTTATAACGTAATACGTCATATGGTATGACGTTATAACGTATTACATAATATGGGACGACTTTATAACGCATTACGTTATATGGGATGACGTTATAACGTATTACGTTATATGGAATACCGTTATAACGTATTAGGTTATATGGTATGACGCTATAACGTATTACGTTATATGGCATGACGTTATAACGTATTACGTTATATGGTATGACGTTAATACGTAAATAGGTTATATGGTATGACGTTATACCGAATTACGTTATATGGTATGACGTTATAACGTAAATAGGTTATATGGTATGACGTTATACCGTATTACGTTATATGGGATGACGTTATAACGCATTGCGTAATATGGGATGACGTTATAACGTATTACGTTATGTGGTTCGACGTTATAACGTATTGCGTTATATGTGATGACGTTATAACGTACTACGTTATATGGGATGACGTTATAACGTATTACGTTATATGGGATGACGTTATAACGTAATAGGTTATATGGTATGACGTAATAAAGTAAATAGGTTATATGGTATGACGTTATACCGAATTACGTTATATGGTATGACGTTATAACGTAAATAGGTTATATGGTATGACGTAATACCGTATTACGTTATATGGGATGACGTTATAACGCATTACGTAATATGGGATGACGTTATAACGTATTACGTTATGTGGGACGACGTTATAACGTATTGCGTTATATGGGATGACGTTATAACATATTGCGTAATATGGGATGATTCTATAACGTATTACGTTATATGGCATGACGTTATTACGTAATAGGTTATATGGTATGACGTTATAACGTAATACGTTATATGGGATGATGTTATAACGTAATAGGTTATATGGTATGACGTTATAACGTAATACTTTATATGGTATGACGTTATACCGTATTACGTTATATGGGATGACGTTATAACGCAATACGTAATATGGTATGACGTTATAACGTATTACGTTATGTGGGACGACGTTATAACGTATTGCGTTATATGGGATGACGTTATAACGTATTACGTTATATGGGATGATTAATAACGTATTACGTTATATGGGATGACGTTATAACGTATTACGTTATATGGTATGACGTCATAACGTAATAGGTTATATGGTATGACGTTATAACGTAATACCTTATATGGTATGACGTTATAACGTAAACAGGTTATATGGTATGACGTTATACCGTATTACGTTATATGGGATGACGTTATAACGCATTACGTAATATGGGATAACGTTATAACGTATTACGATATGTGGGACGACGTTATAACGTATTGCGTTATATGGGATAACGTTATAACGTATTACGTTATATGGGAAGACGTTATAACGTATTGCGTTTAATGCTATGACGTTATAACGTATTACGTTATATGGGATGACGTTATAACGTATTACGTAATATGGGATGACGTTATAACGTAATAGGTTATATGGTATAACGTTATAACGCATTAGGTTATATGGTATGACGCTATAACGTAAATAGATTATATGGTATAACGTTATACCGTATTACGTTATATGGGAAGACGTTATAACGTATTGCGTTTAATGCTATGACGTTATAACGTATTACGTTATATGGCATGACGTTATAACGTAATGCGTTATATGGTATGACGTTATAACGTCATAGGTTATACGGTATGACGTTATAACGTAATAGGTTATATGGCATGACGCTATAACGTAATACGTTATATGGTATGACGTTATAACGTAAATAGATTATATGGTATGACGTTATACCGTATTACGTTATATGGGATGACGTTATAACGCATTACGTAATATGGGATGACGTTATAACGTATTACGTTATGTGGGACGACGTTATAACGTATTGCGTTATATGGGATGACGTTATAACGTCTTACGTTATATGGGATGATATTATAACGTATTACGTTATATGGGATGACGTTATAACGTAATAGGTTATATGGTATAACGTTATAACGTATTACGTTATATGGTATGACGTTATAACGTCATAGGTTATACGGTATGACGTTATAACGTAATACGTCATATGGTATGACGTTATAACGTATTACATAATATGGGACGACTTTATAACGCATTACGTTATATGGGATGACGTTATAACGTATTACGTTATATGGAATACCGTTATAACGTATTAGGTTATATGGTATGACGCTATACCGTATTACGTTATATGGCATGACGTTATAACGTATTACGTTATATGGTATGACGTTAATACGTAAATAGGTTATATGGTATGACGTTATACCGAATTACGTTATATGGTATGACATTATAACGTAAATAGGTTATATGGTACGACGTTATAGCGTATTACGTTATATGGGACGACGTTATAACGAATTGCGTTATGTGGTATGACGTTATAACGTACTACGTTATATGGGATGACGTTATAACGTATTACGTAATATGGGATGACGTTATAACGTAATAGGTTATATGGTATAACGTTATAACGTATTACGTTATATGGTATGACGTCATAACGTAATAGGTTATATGGTATGACGATATGACGTAATAACTTATATGGTATGACGTTATAACGTAAATAGGTTATATGGTATGACGTTATACCGTATCACGTTATATGGGATGACGTTATAACGCATTACGTAATATGGGATGACGTTATAACGTAATAGGTTATATGGTATGACGTTATACCGTATTACGTTATATGGGATGACGTTATAACGTATTACGTAATATGGGGTGACGTTATAACATATTACGTTATATGGGCTGACGTTATAACGTAATAGGTTATATGGTATAACGTTATAACGTATTACGTTATATGGTATGACGTCATAACGTAATAGGTTATATGGTATGACGTTATAACGTAATAACTTATATGGTATGACGTTATAACGTAAATACTTTATATGGTATGACGTTATACCGTATCACGTTATATGGGATGACGTTATAACGCATTACGTAATATGGGATGACGTTATAACGTATTACGTTATGTGGGACGACGTTATAACGTATTGCGTTATATGGGATGACGTTATAACATATTGCGTAATATGGGATGACGCTATAACGTATTACGTTATATGGCATGACGTTATTACGTAATAGGTTATATGGTATGACGTTATAACGTAAATAGGTTATATGGTACGACGTTATACCGTATCACGTTATATGGGATGACGTTATAACGCATTACGTAATATGGGATGACGTTATAACGTAATAGGTTATATGGTATGACGTTATACCGTATTACGTAATATGGTATGACGTTATAACGTATTACGTTATGTGGGACGACGTTATAACGTATTGCGTTATATGGGATGACGTTATAACGTATTACGTTATATGGGATGATTAATAACGTAATAGGTTATATGGTATAACGTTATAACGTATTACGTTATATGGTATGACGTCATAACGTAATAGGTTATATGGTATGACGTTATAACGTAATACCTTATATGGTATGACGTTATAACGTAAACAGGTTATATGGTATGACGTTATACCGTATTACGTTATATGGGATGACGTTATAACGCATTACGTAATATGGGATAACGTTATAACGTATTACGATATGTGGGACGACGTTATAACGTATTGCGTTATATGGGATAACGTTATAACGTATTACGTTATATGGGAAGACGTTATAACGTATTGCGTTTAATGCTATGACGTTATAACGTATTACGTTATATGGGATGACGTTATAACGTATTACGTAATATGGGATGACGTTATAACGTAATAGGTTATATGGTATAACGTTATAACGTATTAGGTTATATGGTATGACGCTATAACGTAAATAGATTATATGGTATAACGTTATACCGTATTACGTTATATGGGAAGACGTTATAACGTATTGCGTTTAATGCTATGACGTTATAACGTATTACGTTATATGGCATGACGTTATAACGTAATGCGTTATATGGTATGACGTTATAACGTCATAGGTTATACGGTATGACGTTATAACGTAATAGGTTATATGGCATGACGCTATAACGTAATACGTTATATGGTATGACGTTATAACGTAAATAGATTATATGGTATGACGTTATACCGTATTACGTTATATGGGATGACGTTATAACGCATTACGTAATATGGGATGACGTTATAACGTATTACGTTATGTGGGACGACGTTATAACGTATTGCGTTATATGGGATGACGTTATAACGTCTTACGTTATATGGGATGATATTATAACGTATTACGTTATATGGGATGACGTTATAACGTAATAGGTTATATGGTATAACGTTATAACGTATTACGTTATATGGTATGACGTTATAACGTCATAGGTTATACGGTATGACGTTATAACGTAATACGTCATATGGTATGACGTTATAACGTATTACATAATATGGGACGACTTTGTAACGCATTACGTTATATGGGATGACGTTATAACGTATTACGTTATATGGAATACCGTTATAACGTATTAGGTTATATGGTATGACGCTATAACGTATTACGTTATATGGCATGACGTTATAACGTATTACGTTATATGGTATGACGTTAATACGTAAATAGGTTATATGGTATGACGTTATACCGAATTACGTTATATGGTATGACATTATAACGTAAATAGGTTATATGGTACGACGTTATAGCGTATTACGTTATATGGGACGACGTTATAACGAATTGCGTTATGTGGTATGACGTTATAACGTATTACGTTATATGGGATGACGTTATAACGTATTACGTAATATGGGATGACGTTATAACGTAATAGGTTATATGGTATAACGTTATAACGTATTACGTTATATGGTATGACGTCATAACGTAATAGGTTATATGTTATGACGATATGACGTAATAACTTATATGGTATGACGTTATAACGTAAATAGGTTATATGGTATGACGTTATACCGTATCACGTTATATGGGATGACGTTATAACGCATTACGTAATATGGGATGACGTTATAACGTAATAGGTTATATGGTATGACGTTATACCGTATTACGTTATATGGGATGACGTTATAACGTATTAGGTTATATGGTATGACGCTATAACGTATTACGTTATATGGCATGACGTTATAACGTATTACGTTATATGGTATGACGTTAATACGTAAATAGGTTATATGGTATGACGTTATACCGAATTACGTTATATGGTATGACATTATAACGTAAATAGGTTATATGGTATGACGTTATAGCGTATTACGTTATATGGGACGACGTTATAACGTATTGCGTTATGTGGTATGACGTTATAACGTATTACGTTATATGGGATGACGTTATAACGTATTACGTTATATGGTATGACGTTATAACGTCATAGGTTATACGGTATGACGTTATAACGTAATAGGTTATATTGCATGACGCTATAACGTAATACGTTATATGGTATGACGTTATATCGTAAATAGATTATATGGTATGACGTTATACCGTATTACGTTATATGGGATGACGTTATAACGCATTACGTAATATGGGATGACGTTATAACGTATTACGTTATGTGGGACGTCGTTATAACGTATTGCGTTATATGGGAAGACGTTATAACGTCTTACGTTATATGGGATGATATTATAACGTATTACGTTATATGGGATGACGTTATAACGTAATAGGTTACATGGTATAACGTTATAACGTATTACGTTATATGGTATGACGTTATAACGTCATAGGTTATACGGTATGACGTTATAACGTAATACGTCATATGGTATGACGTTATAACGTATTACATAATATGGGACGACTTTATAACGCATTACGTTATATGTGATGACGTTATAACGTATTACGTTATATGGAATACCGTTATAACGTATTACGTTATATGGGATGATGTTATAACGTAATAGGTTATATGGTATGACGTTATAACGTAATACCTTATATGGTATGACGTTATAACGTAAATAGGTTATATGGTATGACGTTATACCGTATTACGTTATATGGGATGACGTTATAACGCATTACGTAATATGGTATGACGTTATAACGTATTACGTTATGTGGGACGACGTTATAACGTATTGCGTTATATGGGATGACGTTATAACGTATTACGTTATATGGGATGATTAATAACGTAATACGTTATATGGGATGATTAATAACGTAATAGGTTATATGGTATAACGTTATAACGTATTACGTTACATGGTGTGACGTCATAACGTAATAGGTTATATGGTATGACGTTATAACGTAATACCTTATATGGTATGACGTTATAACGTAAACAGGTTATATGGTATGACGTTATA
Source organism: Bombus vancouverensis nearcticus (assembly GCF_051014615.1). Classification (NCBI taxonomy): domain Eukaryota; kingdom Metazoa; phylum Arthropoda; class Insecta; order Hymenoptera; family Apidae; genus Bombus; species Bombus vancouverensis. The sequence continues at coordinate 1,926,334 of NW_027468911.1, forward strand.
CCGTATTACGTTATATGGGTTGACGTTATAACGCATTACGTAATATGGGATAACGTTATAACGTATTACGTTATGTGGGACGACGTTATAACGTATTGCGTTATATGGGATAACGTTATAACGTATTACGTTATATGGGAAGACGTTATAACGTATTGCGTTTAATGCTATGACGTTATAACGTATTACGTTATATGGGATGACGTTATAACGTATTACGTAATATGGGATGACGTTATAACGTAATAGGTTATATGGTATAACGTTATAACGTATTAGGTTATATGGTATGACGCTATAACGTAAATAGATTATATGGTATGACGTTATACCGTATTACGTTATATGGGAAGACGTTATAACGTATTGCGTTTAATGCTATGACGTTATTACGTATTACGTTATATGGCATGACGTTATAACGTAATGCGTTATATGGTATGACGTTATAACGTCATAGGTTATACGGTATGACGTTATAACGTAATAGGTTATATGGCATGACGCTATAACGTAATACGTTATATGGTATGACGTTATAACGTAAATAGATTATATGGTATGACGTTATACCGTATTACGTTATATGGGATGACGTTATAACGCATTACGTAATATGGGATGACGTTATAACGTATTACGTTATGTGGGACGACGTTATAACGTATTGCGTTATATGGGATGACGTTATAACGTCTTACGTTATATGGGATGATATTATAACGTATTACGTTATATGGGATGACGTTATAACGTAATAGGTTATATGGTATAACGTTATAACGTATTACGTTATATGGTATGACGTTATAACGTCATAGGTTATACGGTATGACATTATAACGTAATACGTCATATGGTATGACGTTATAACGTATTACATAATATGGGACGACTTTATAACGCATTACGTTATATGGGATGACGTTATAACGTATTACGTTATATGGAATACCGTTATAACGTATTAGGTTATATGGTATGACGCTATAACGTATTACGTTATATGGCATGACGTTATAACGTATTACGTTATGTGGGACGACGTTATAACGTATTGCGTTTTATGGGATGACGTTATAACGTCTTACGTTATATGGGATGATATTATAACGTATTACGTTATATGGGATGACGTTATAACGTAATAGGTTATATGGTATAACGTTATAACGTATTACGTTATATGGTATGACGTTATAACGTCATAGGTTATACGGTATGACGTTATAGCGTATTACGTTATATGGGACGACGTTATAACGTATTGCGTTATGTGGTATGACGTTATAACGTATTACGTCATATGGTATGACGTTATAACGTATTACATAATATGGGACGACTTTATAACGCATTACGTTATATGGGATGACGTTATAACGTATTACGTTATATGGAATACCGTTATAACGTATTAGGTTATATGGTATGACGCTATAACGTATTACGGTATATGGCATGACGTTATAACGTATTACGTTATATGGTATGACGTTAATACGTAAATAGGTTATATGGTATGTCGTTATACCGAATTACGTTATATGGTATGACATTATAACGTAAATAGGTTATATGGTACGACGTTATAGCGTATTACGTTATATGGGACGACGTTATAACGAATTGCGTTATGTGGTATGACGTTATAACGTATTACGTCATATGGTATGACGTTATAACGTATTACATAATATGGGACGACTTTATAACGCATTACGTTATATGGGATGACGTTATAACGTATTACGTAATATGGGATGACGTTATAACGTAATAGGTTATATGGTATAACGTTATAACGTATTACGTTATATGGTATGACGTCATAACGTAATAGGTTATATGGTATGACGATATAACGTAATAACTTAGATGGTATGACGTTATAACGTAAATAGGTTATATGGTATGACGTTATACCGTATCACGTTATATGGGATGACGTTATAACGCATTACGTAATATGGGATGACGTTATAACGTAATAGGTTATATGGTATGACGTTATACCGTATTACGTTATATGGGATGACGTTATAACGTATTACGTAATATGGGGTGACGTTATAACATATTACGTTATATGGGCTGACGTTAAAACGTAATAGGTTATATGGTATAAAATTATAACTTATTACGTCGTATAGTGTGACGTTCTAACATAATATTTTATATGGTACGACGGTATAACGTAATACGTTATATGGGATGACGTTATAACGTATTACGTTATATGGTATGACGTTATAACGTCATAGGTTATACGGTATGACGTTATAACGTAATAGGTCATATTGCATGACGCTATAACGTAATACGTTATATGGTATGACGTTATATCGTAAATAGATTATATGGTATGACGTTATACCGTATTACGTTATATGGGATGACGTTATAACGCATTACGTTATGTGGGACGACGTTATAACGTATTGCGTCATATGGGATGACGTTATAACGTCTTACGTTATATGGGATGATATTATAACGTATTACGTTATATGGGATGACGTTATAACGTAATAGGTTATATGGTATAACGTTATAACGTATTACGTTATATGGCATGACGTTATAACGTCATAGGTTATACGGTATGACGTTATAACGTAATACGTCATATGGTATGACGTTATAACGTATTACATAATATGGGACGACTTTATAACGCATTACGTTATATGTGATGACGTTATAGCGTATTACGTTATATGGAATACCGTTATAACGTATTACGTTATATGGGATGATGTTATAACGTAATAGGTTATATGGTATGACGTTATAACGTAATACCTTATATGGTATGACGTTATAACGTAAATAGGTTATATGGTATGACGTTATACCGTATTACGTTATATGGGATGACGTTATAACGCATTACGTAATATGGTATGACGTTATAACGTATTACGTTATGTGGGACGACGTTATAACGTATTGCGTTATATGGGATGACGTTATAACGTATTACGTTATATGGGATGATTAATAACGTAATAGGTTATATGGTATAACGTTATAACGTATTACTTTACATGGTATGACGTCATAACGTAATAGGTTATATGGTATGACGTTATAACTTAATACCTTATATGGTATGACGTTATAACGTAAACAGGTTATATGGTATGACGTTATACCGTATTACGTTATATGGGTTGACGTTATAACGCATTACGTAATATGGGATAACGTTATAACGTATTACGTTATATGGGATGACGTTATAACGTATTGCGTTATATGGGATAACGTTATAACGTATTACGTTATATGGGAAGACGTTATAACGTATTGCGTTTAATGCTATGACGTTATAACGTATTACGTTATATGGGATGACGTTATAACGTATTACGTAATATGGGATGACGTTATAACGTAATAGGTTATATGGTATAACGTTATAACGTATTAGGTTATATGGTATGACGCTATAACGTAAATAGATTATATGGTATGACGTTATACCGTATTACGTTATATGGGAAGACGTTATAACGTATTGCGTTTAATGCTATGACGTTATAACGTATTACGTTATATGGCATGACGTTATAACGTAATGCGTTATATGGTATGACGTTATAACGTCATAGGTTATACGGTATGACGTTATAACGTAATGGGTTATATGGCATGACGCTATAACGTAATACGTTATATGGTATGACGTTATAACGTAAATAGATTATATGGTATGACGTTATACCGTATTACGTTATATGGGATGACGTTATAACGCATTACGTAATATGGGATGACGTTATAACGTATTACGTTATGTGGGACGACGTTATAACGTATTGCGTTATATGGGATGACGTTATAACGTCTTACGTTATATGGGATGATATTATAACGTATTACGTTATATGGGATGACGTTATAACGTAATAGGTTATATGGTATAACGTTATAACGTATTACGTTATATGGTATGACGTTATAACGTCATAGGTTATACGGTATGACGTTATAACGTAATACGTCATATGGTATGACGTTATAACGTATTACATAATATGGGACGACTTTATAACGCATTACGTTATATGGGATGACGTTATGACGTATTATGTTATATGGAATACCGTTATAACGTATTAGGTTATATGGTATGACGCTATAACGTATTACGTTATATGGCATGACGTTATAACGTATTACGTTATATGGTATGACGTTAATACGTAAATAGGTTATATGGTATGACGTTATACCGAATTACGTTATATGGTATGACATTATAACGTAAATAGGTTATATGGTATGACGTTATAGCGTATTACGTTATATGGGACGACGTTATAACGTATTGCGTTATGTGGTATGACGTTATAACGTATTACGTTATATGGGATGACGTTATAACGTATTACGTTATATGGTATGACGTTATAACGTCATAGGTTATACGGTATGACGTTATAACGTAATAGGTTATATTGCATGACGCTATAACGTAATACGTTATATGGTATGACGTTATATCGTAAATAGATTATATGGTATGACGTTATACCGTATTACGTTATATGGGATGACGTTATAACGCATTACGTAATATGGGATGACGTTATAACGTATTACGTTATGTGGGACGTCGTTATAACGTATTGCGTTATATGGGAAGACGTTATAACGTCTTACGTTATATGGGATGATATTATAACGTATTACGTTATATGGGATGACGTTATAACGTAATAGGTTATATGGTATAACGTTATAACGTATTACGTTATATGGTATGACGTTATAACGTCATAGGTTATACGGTATGACGTTATAACGTAATACGTCATATGGTATGACGTTATAACGTATTACATAATATGGGACGACTTTATAACGCATTACGTTATATGGGATGATATTATAACGTATTACGTTATATGGGATGACGTTATAACGTAATAGGTTATATGGTATAACGTTATAACGTATTACGTTATATGGTATGACGTTATAACGTCATAGGTTATACGGTATGACGTTATAACGTAATACGTCATATGGTATGACGTTATAACGTATTACATAATATGGGACGACTTTATAACGCATTACGTTATATGTGATGACGTTATAACGTATTACGTTATATGGAATACCGTTATAACGTATTACGTTATATGGGATGATGTTATAACGTAATAGGTTATATGGTATAACGTTATAACGTAATACCTTATATGGTATGACGTTATAACGTAAATAGGTTATATGGTATGACGTTATACCGTATTACGTTATATGGGATGACGTTATAACGCATTACGTAATATGGTATGACGTTATAACGTATTACGTTATGTGGGACGACGTTATAACGTATTGCGTTATATGGGATGACGTTATAACGTATTACGTTATATGGGATGATTAATAACGTAATAGGTTATATGGTATAACGTTATAACGTATTACGTTACATGGTATGACGTCATAACGTAATAGGTTATATGGTATGACGTTATAACGTAATACCTTATATGGTATGACGTTATAACGTAAACAGGTTATATGGTATGACGTTATACCGTATTACGTTATATGGGTTGACGTTATAACGCATTACGTAATATGGGATAACGTTATAACGTATTACGTTATGTGGGACGACGTTATAACGTATTGCGTTATATGGGATAACGTTATAACGTATTACGTTATATGGGAAGACGTTATAACGTATTGCGTTTAATGCTATGACGTTATAACGTATTACGTTATATGGGATGACGTTATAACGTATTACGTAATATGGGATGACGTTATAACGTAATAGGTTATATGGTATAACGTTATAACGTATTAGGTTATATGGTATGACGCTATAACGTAAATAGATTATATGGTATGACGTTATACCGTATTACGTTATATGGGAAGACGTTATAACGTATTGCGTTTAATGCTATGACGTTATTACGTGTTACGTTATATGGCATGACGTTATAACGTAATGCGTTATATGCTATGACGTTATAACGTCATAGGTTATACGGTATGACGTTATAACGTAATAGGTTATATGGCATGACGCTATAACGTAATACGTTATATGGTATGACGTTATAACGTAAATAGATTATATGGTATGACGTTATACCGTATTACGTTATATGGGATGACGTTATAACGCATTACGTAATATGGGATGACGTTATAACGTATTACGTTATGTGGGACGACGTTATAACGTATTGCGTTATATGGGATGACGTTATAACGTCTTACGTTATATGGGATGATATTATAACGTATTACGTTATATGGGATGACGTTATAACGTAATAGGTTATATGGTATAACGTTATAACGTATTACGTTATATGGTATGACGTTATAACGTCATAGGTTATACGGTATGACATTATAACGTAATACGTCATATGGTATGACGTTATAACGTATTACATAATATGGGACGACTTTATAACGCATTACGTTATATGGGATGACGTTATAACGTATTACGTTATATGGAATACCGTTATAACGTATTAGGTTATATGGTATGACGCTATAACGTATTCCGTTATATGGCATGACGTTATAACGTATTACGTTATGTGGGACGACGTTATAACGTATTGCGTTATATGGGATGACGTTATAACGTCTTACGTTATATGGGATGATATTATAACGTATTACGTTATATGGGATGACGTTATAACGTAATAGGTTATATGGTATAACGTTATAACGTATTACGTTATATGGTATGACGTTATAACGTCACAGGTTATACGGTATGACGTTATAGCGTATTACGTTATATGGGACGACGTTATAACGTATTGCGTTATGTGGTATGACGTTATAACGTATTACGTCATATGGTATGACGTTATAACGTATTACATAATATGGGACGACTTTATAACGCATTACGTTATATGGGATGACGTTATAACGTATTACGTTATATGGAATACCGTTATAACGTATTAGGTTATATGGTATGACGCTATAACGTATTACGGTATATGGCATGACGTTATAACGTATTACGTTATATGGTATGACGTTATATCGTAAATAGATTATATGGTATGACGTTATACCGTATTACGTTATATGGGATGACGTTATAACGCATTACGTTATGTGGGACGACGTTATAACGTATTGCGTTATATGGGATGACGTTATAACGTCTTACGTTATATGGGATGATATTATAACGTATTACGTTATATGGGATGACGTTATAACGTAATAGGTTATGTGGTATGACGTTATAACGTATTACATAATATGGGACGACTTTATAACGCATTACGTTATATGGGATGATATTATAACGTATTACGTTATATGGGATGACGTTATAACGCATTACGTAATATGGGATGACGTTATAACGTATTACGTTATGTGGGACGTCGTTATAACGTATTGCGTTATATGGGATGACGTTATAACGTAATAGGTTATATGGTATAACGTTATAACGTATTACGTTATATGGTATGACGTCATAACGTAATAGGTTATATGGTATGACGATATAACGTAATAACTTAGATGGTATGACGTTATAACGTAAATAGGTTATATGGTATGACGTTATACCGTATCACGTTATATGGGATGACGTTATAACGCATTACGTAATATGGGATGACGTTATAACGTAATAGGTTATATGGTATGACGTTATACCGAATTACGTTATATGGTATGACATTATAACGTAAATAGGTTATATGGTACGACGTTATAGCGTATTACGTTATATGGGACGACGTTATAACGAATTGCGTTATGTGGTATGACGTTATAACGTATTACGTTATATGGGATGACGTTATAACGTATTACGTAATACGGGATGACGTTATAACGTAATAGGTTATATGGTATAACGTTATAACGTATTACGTTATATGGTATGACGTCATAACGTAATAGGTTATATGGTATGACGATATAACGTAATAACTTAGATGGTATGACGTTATAACGTAAATAGGTTATATGGTATGACGTTATACCGTATCACGTTATATGGGATGACGTTATAACGCATTACGTAATATGGGATGACGTTATAACGTAATAGGTTATATGGTATGACGTTATACCGTATTACGTTATATGGGATGACGTTATAACGTATTACGTAATATGGGGTGACGTTATAACATATTACGTTATATGGGCTGACGTTATAACGTAATAGGTTATATGGTATAAAATTATAACTTATTACGTCGTATAGTGTGACGTTCTAACATAATATTTTATATGGTACGACGGTATAACGTAATACGTTATATGGGATGACGTTATAACGTATTACGTTATATGGTATGACGTTATAACGTCATAGGTTATACGGTATGACGTTATAACGTAATAGGTCATATTGCATGACGCTATAACGTAATACGTTATATGGTATGACGTTATATCGTAAATAGATTATATGGTATGACGTTATACCGTATTACGTTATATGGGATGACGTTATAACGCATTACGTTATGTGGGACGACGTTATAACGTATTGCGTTATATGGGATGACGTTATAACGTCTTACGTTATATGGGATGATATTATAACGTATTACGTTATATGGGATGACGTTATAACGTAATAGGTTATATGGTATGACGTTATAACGTATTACATAATATGGGACGACTTTATAACGCATTACGTTATATGGGATGATATTATAACGTATTACGTTATATGGGATGACGTTATAACGCATTACGTAATATGGGATGACGTTATAACGTATTACGTTATGTGGGACGTCGTTATAACGTATTGCGTTATATGGGATGACGTTATAACGCATTACGTAATATGGGATGACGTTATAACGTATTACGTTATGTGGGACGTCGTTATAACGTATTGCGTTATATGGGATGACGTTATAACGTCTTACGTTATATGGGATGATATTATAACGTATTACGTTATATGGGATGACGTTATAACGTAATACGTCATATGGTATGACGTTATAACGTATTACATAATATGGGACGACTTTATAACGCATTACGTTATATGGGATGATATTATAACGTATTACGTTATATGGGATGACGTTATAAAGTAATAGGTTATATGGTATAACGTTATAACGTATTACGTTATATGGTATGACGTTATAACGTCATAGGTTATACGGTATGACGTTATAACGTAATACGTCATATGGTATGACGTTATAACGTATTTCATAATATGGGACGACTTTATAACGCATTACGTTATATGTGATGACGTTATAACGTATTACGTTATATGGAATACCGTTATAACGTATTACGTTATATGGGATGATGTTATAACGTAATAGGTTATATGGTATGACGTTATAACGTAATACCTTATATGGTATGACGTTATAACGTAAATAGGTTATATGGTATGACGTTATACCGTATTACGTTATATGGGATGACGTTATAACGCATTACGTAATATGGTATGACGTTATAACGTATTACGTTATGTGGGACGACGTTATAACGTATTGCGTTATATGGGATGACGTTATAACGTATTACGTTATATGGGATGATTAATAACGTAATAGGTTATATGGTATAACGTTATAACGTATTACGTTACATGGTATGACGTCATAACGTAATAGGTTATATGGTATGACGTTATAACGTAATACCTTATATGGTATGACGTTATAACGTAAACAGGTTATATGGTATGACGTTATACCGTATTACGTTATATGGGTTGACGTTATAACGCATTACGTAATATGGGATAACGTTATAACGTATTACGTTATATGGGAAGACGTTATAACGTATTGCGTTTAATGCTATGACGTTATTACGTATTACGTTATATGGCATGACGTTATAACGTAATGCGATATATGGTATGACGTTATAACGTCATAGGTTATACGGTATGACGTTATAACGTAATAGGTTATATGGCATGACGGTATAACGTAATACGTTATATGGTATGACGTTATAACGTAAATAGATTATATGGTATGACGTTATACCGTATTACGTTATATGGGATGACGTTATAACGCATTACGTAATATGGGATGACGTTATAACGTATTACGTTATGTGGGACGACGTTATAACGTATTGCGTTATATGGGATGACGTTATAACGTCTTACGTTATATGGGATGATATTATAACGTATTACGTTATATGGGATGACGTTATAACGTAATAGGTTATATGGTATAACGTTATAACGTATTACGTTATATGGTATGACGTTATAACGTCATAGGTTATACGGTATGACATTATAACGTAATACGTCATATGGTATGACGTTATAACGTATTACATAATATGGGACGACTTTATAACGCATTACGTTATATGGGATGACGTTATAACGTATTACGTTATATGGAATACCGTTATAACGTATTAGGTTATATGGTATGACGCTATAACGTATTACGTTATATGGCATGACGTTATAACGTATTACGTTATGTGGGACGACGTTATAACGTATTGCGTTATATGGGATGACGTTATAACGTCTTACGTTATATGGGATGATATTATAACGTATTACGTTATATGGGATGACGTTATAACCTAATAGGTTATATGGTATAACGTTATAACGTATTACGTTATATGGTATGACGTTATAACGTCATAGGTTATACGGTATGACGTTATAGCGTATTACGTTATATGGGACGACGTTATAACGTATTGCGTTATGTGGTATGACGTTATAACGTAAATAGGTTATGTGGTATGACGATATACCGTATCACGTTATATGGGATGAGGTTATAACGCATTACGTAATATGGGATGACGTTATAACGTAATAGGTTATATGGTATGACGTTATACCGTATTACGTTATATGGGATGACGTTATAACGTATTACGTAATATGGGGTGACGTTATAACATATTACGTTATATGGGCTGACGTTATAACGTAATAGGTTATATGGTATAAAATTATAACTTATTACGTCGTATAGTGTGACGTTCTAACATAATATTTTATATGGTACGACGGTATAACGTAATACGTTATATGGGATGACGTTATAACGTATTACGTTATATGGTATGACGTTATAACGTCATAGGTTATACGGTATGACGTTATAACGTAATAGGTCATATTGCATGACGCTATAACGTAATATGTTATATGGTATGACGTTATATCGTAAATAGATTATATGGTATGACGTTATACCGTATTACGTTATATGGGATGACGTTATAACGCATTACGTTATGTGGGACGACGTTATAACGTATTGCGTTATATGGGATGACGTTATAACGTCTTACGTTATATGGGATGATATTATAACGTATTACGTTATATGGGATGACGTTATAACGTAATAGGTTATATGGTATAACGTTATAACGTATTACGTTATATGGTATGACGTTATAACGTCATAGGTTATACGGTATGACGTTATAACGTAATACGTCATATGGTATGACGTTATAACGTATTACATAATATGGGACGACTTTATAACGCATTACGTTATATGTGATGACGTTATAGCGTATTACGTTATATGGAATACCGTTATAACGTATTACGTTATATGGGATGATGTTATAACGTAATAGGTTATATGGTATGACGTTATAACGTAATACCTTATATGGTATGACGTTATAACGTAAATAGGTTATATGGTATGACGTTATACCGTATTACGTTACATGGGATGACGTTATAACGCATTACGTAATATGGTATGACGTTATAACGTATTACGTTATGTGGGACGACGTTATAACGTATTGCGTTATATGGGATGACGTTATAACGTATTACGTTATATGGGATGATTAATAACGTAATAGGTTATATGGTATAACGTTATAACGTATTACTTTACATGGTATGACGTCATAACGTAATAGGTTATATGGTATGACGTTATAACTTAATACCTTATATGGTATGACGTTATAACGTAAACAGGTTATATGGTATGACGTTATACCGTATTACGTTATGTGGGTTGACGTTATAACGCATTACGTAATATGGGATAACGTTATAACGTATTACGTTATATGGGATGACGTTATAACGTATTGCGTTATATGGGATAACGTTATAACGTATTACGTTATATGGGAAGACGTTATAACGTATTGCGTTTAATGCTATGACGTTATAACGTATTACGTTATATGGGATGACGTTATAACGTATTACGTAATATGGGATGACGTTATAACGTAATAGGTTATATGGTATAACGTTATAACGTATTAGGTTATATGGTATGACGCTATAACGTAAATAGATTATATGGTATGACGTTATACCGTATTACGTTATATGGGAAGACGTTATAACGTATTGCGTTTAATGCTATGACGTTATAACGTATTACGTTATATGGCATGACGTTATAACGTAATGCGTTATATGGTATGACGTTATAACGTCATAGGTTATACGGTATGACGTTATAACGTAATGGGTTATATGGCATGACGCTATAACGTAATACGTTATATGGTATGACGTTAGAACGTAAATAGATTATATGGTATGACGTTATACCGTATTACGTTATATGGGATGACGTTATAACGCATTACGTAATATGGGATGACGTTATAACGTATTACGTTATGTGGGACGACGTTATAACGTATTGCGTTATATGGGATGACGTTATAACGTCTTACGTTATATGGGATGATATTATAACGTATTACGTTATATGGGATGACGTTATAACGTAATAGGTTATATGGTATAACGTTATAACGTATTACGTTATATGGTATGACGTTATAACGTCATAGGTTATACGGTATGACGTTATAACGTAATACGTCATATGGTATGACGTTATAACGTATTACATAATATGGGACGACTTTATAACGCATTACGTTATATGGGATGACGTTATAACGTATTATGTTATATGGAATACCGTTATAACGTATTAGGTTATATGGTATGACGCTATAACGTATTACGTTATATGGCATGACGTTATAACGTATTACGTTATATGGTATGACGTTAATACGTAAATAGGTTATATGGTATGACGTTATACCGAATTACGTTATATGGTATGACATTATAACGTAAATAGGTTATATGGTATGACGTTATAGCGTATTACGTTATATGGGACGACGTTATAACGTATTGCGTTATGTGGTATGACGTTATAACGTATTACGTTATATGGGATGACGTTATAACGTATTACGTTATATGGTATGACGTTATAACGTCATAGGTTATACGGTATGACGTTATAACGTAATAGGTTATATTGCATGACGCTATAACGTAATACGTTATATGGTATGACGTTATATCGTAAATAGATTATATGGTATGACGTTATACCGTATTACGTTATATGGGATGACGTTATAACGCATTACGTAATATGGGATGACGTTATAACGTATTACGTTATGTGGGACGTCGTTATAACGTATTGCGTTATATGGGAAGACGTTATAACGTCTTACGTTATATGGGATGATATTATAACGTATTACGCTATATGGGATGACGTTATAACGTAATAGGTTATATGGTATAACGTTATAACGTATTACGTTATATGGTATGACGTTATAACGTCATAGGTTATACGGTATGACGTTATAACGTAATACGTCATATGGTATGACGTTATAACGTATTACATAATATGGGACGACTTTATAACGCATTACGTTATATGTGATGACGTTATAACGTATTACGTTATATGGAATACCGTTATAACGTATTACGTTATATGGGATGATGTTATAACGTAATAGGTTATATGGTATGACGTTATAACGTAATACCTTATATGGTATGACGTTATAACGTAAATAGGTTATATGGTATGACGTTATACCGTATTACGTTATATGGGATGACGTTATAACGCATTACGTAATATGGTATGACGTTATAACGTATTACGTTATGTGGGACGACGTTATAACGTATTGCGTTATATGGGATGACGTTATAACGTAATACCTTATATGGTATGACGTTATAACGTAAATAGGTTATATGGTATGACGTTATACCGTATTACGTTATATGGGATGACGTTATAACGCATTACGTAATATGGTATGACGTTATAACGTATTACGTTATGTGGGACGACGTTATAACGTATTGCGTTATATGGGATGACGTTATAACGTATTACGTTATATGGGATGATTAGTAACGTAATAGGTTATATGGTATAACGTTATAACGTATTACGTTACATGGTATGACGTCATAACGTAATAGGTTATATGGTATGACGTTATAACGTAATACCTTATATGGTATGACGTTATAACGTAAACAGGTTATATGGTATGACGTTATACCGTATTACGTTATATGGGTTGACGTTATAACGCATTACGTAATATGGGATAACGTTATAACGTATTACGTTATGTGGGACGACGTTATAACGTATTGCGTTATATGGGATAACGTTATAACGTATTACGTTATATGGGAAGACGTTATAACGTATTGCGTTTAATGCTATGACGTTATAACGTATTACGTTATATGGGATGACGTTATAACGTATTACGTAATATGGGATGACGTTATAACGTAATAGGTTATATGGTATAACGTTATAACGTATTAGGTTATATGGTATGACGCTATAACGTAAATAGATTATATGGTATGACGTTATACCGTATTACGTTATATGGGAAGACGTTATAACGTATTGCGTTTAATGCTATGACGTTATTACGTATTACGTTATATGGCATGACGTTATAACGTAATGCGTTATATGGTATGACGTTATAACGTCATAGGTTATACGGTATGACGTTATAACGTAATAGGTTATATGGCATGACGCTATAACGTAATACGTTATATGGTATGACGTTATAACGTAAATAGATTATATGGTATGACGTTATACCGTATTACGTTATATGGGATGACGTTATAACGCATTACGTAATATGGGATGACGTTATAACGTATTACGTTATGTGGGACGACGTTATAACGTATTGCGTTATATGGGATGACGTTATAACGTCTTACGTTATATGGGATGATATTATAACGTATTACGTTATATGGGATGACGTTATAACGTAATAGGTTATATGGTATAACGTTATAACGTATTACGTTATATGGTATGACGTTATAACGTCATAGGTTATACGGTATGACATTATAACGTAATACGTCATATGGTATGACGTTATAACGTATTACATAATATGGGACGACTTTATAACGCATTACGTAATATGGGATGACGTTATAACGTATTACGTTATGTGGGACGACGTTATAACGTATTGCGTTATATGGGATGACGTTATAACGTCTTACGTTATATGGGATGACGTTATAACGTATTACGTAATATGGGATGACGTTATAACGTAATGGGTTATATGGTATAACGTTATAACGTATTACGTTATATGGTATGACGTCATAACGTAATAGGTTATATGGTATGACGTTATAACGTAATAACTTATATGGTATGACGTTATAACGTAATTAGATTATATGGTATGACGTTATACCGTATTACGTTATATGGGATGACGTTATAACGCATTACGTAATATGGGATGACGTTATAACGTATTACGTTATGTGGGACGACGTTATAACGTATTGCGTTATATGGGATGACGTTATAACGTCTTACGTTATATGGGATGATATTATAACGTATTACGTTATATGGGATGACGTTATAACGTAATAGGTTATATGGTATAACGTTATAACGTATTACGTTATATGGTATGACGTTATAACGTCATAGGTTATACGGTATGACGTTATAACATAATACGTCATATGGTATGACGTTATAACGTATTACATAATATGGGACGACTTTATAACGCATTACGTTATATGGGATGACGTTATAACGTATTACGTTATATGGAATACCGTTATAACGTATTAGGTTATATGGTATGACGCTATAACGTATTACGTTATATGGCATGACGTTATAACGTATTACGTTATATGCTATGACGTTAATACGTAAATAGGTTATATGGTATGACGTTATACCGAATTACGTTATATGGTATGACATTATAACGTAAATATCTTATATGGTATGACGTTATAGCGTATTACGTTATATGGGACGACGGTATAACGTATTGCGTTATGTGGTATGACGTTATAACGTATTACGTTATATGGGATGACGTTATAACGTATTACGTAATATGGGATGACGTTATAACGTAATAGGTTATATGGTATAACGTTACAACGTATTACGTTATATGGTATGACGTCATAACGTAATAGGTTATATGGTATGACGTTATAACGTAATAACTTATAAGGTATGACGTTATAACGTAAATAGGTTATATGGTATGACGTTATACCGTATCACGTTATATGGGATGACGTTATAACGCATTACGTAATATGGGATGACGTTATAACGTAATAGGTTATATGGTATGACGTTATACGGTATTACGTTATATGGGATGACGTTATAACGTATTACGTAATATGGGGTGACGTTATAACATATTACGTTATATGGGCTGACGTTATAACGTAATAGGTTATATGGTATAATATTATAACTTATTACGTCGTATAGTGTGACGTTCTAACATAATATTTTATATGCTACGACGGTATAACGTAATACGTTATATGGGATGACGTTATAACGTATTACGTTATATGGTATGACGTTATAACGTCATAGGTTATACGGTATGACGTTATAACGTAATAGGTTATATGGCATGACGCTATAACGTAATACGTTATATGGTATGACGTTATACCGTATTACGTTATATGGGATGACGTTATAACGCATTACGTAATATGGGATGACGTTGTAACGTATTACGTTATGTGGGACGACGTTATAACGTATTGCGTTATATGGGATGACGTTATAACGTCTTACGTTATATGGGATGATATTATAACGTATTACGTTATATGGGATGACGTTATAACGTAATAGGTTATATGGTATAACGTTATAACGTATTACGTTATATGGTATGACGTTATAACGTCATAGGTTATACGGTATGACGTTATAACGTAATACGTCATATGGTATGACGTTATAACGTATTACATAATATGGGACGACTTTATAACGCATTACGTTATATGTGATGACGTTATAACGTATTACGTTATATGGAATACCGTTATAACGTATTACGTTATATGGGATGATGTTATAACGTAATAGGTTATATGGGATGACGTTATAACGTAATACCTTATATGGTATGACGTTATAACGTAAATATTTTATATGGTATGACGTTATACCGTATTACGTTATATGGGATGACGTTATAACGCATTACGTAATATGGTATGACGTTATAACGTATTACGTTATGTGGGACGACGTTATAACGTATTGCGTTATATGGGATGACGTTATAACGTATTACGTTATATGGGATGATTAATAACGTAATAGGTTATATGGTATAACGTTATAACGTATTACGTTACATGGTATGACGTCATAACGTAATAGGTTATATGGTATGACGTTATAACGTAATACCTTATATGGTATGACGTTATAACGTAAACAGGTTATATGGGATGACGTTATAACGCATTACGTAATATGGGATGACGTTGTAACGTATTACGTTATGTGGGACGACGTTATAACGTATTGCGTTATATGGGATGACGTTATAACGACTTACGTTATATGGGATGATATTATAACGTATTACGTTATATGGGATGACGTTATAACGTAATAGGTTATATGGTATAACGTTATAACGTATTACGTTATATGGTATGACGTTATAACGTCATAGGTTATACGGTATGACGTTATAACGTAATACGTCATATGGTATGACGTTATAACGTATTACATAATATGGGACGACTTTATAACGCATTACGTTATATGTGATGACGTTATAACGTATTACGTTATATGGAATACCGTTATAACGTATTACGTTATATGGGATGATGTTATAACGTAATAGGTTATATGGTATGACGTTATAACGTAATACCTTATATGGTATGACGTTATAACGTAAATAGGTTATATGGTATGACGTTATACCGTATTACGTTATATGGGATGACGTTATAACGCATTACGTAATATGGTATGACGTTATAACGTATTACGTTATGTGGGACGACGTTATAACGTATTGCGTTATATGGGATGACGTTATAACGTAATACGTCATATGGTATGACGTTATAACGTATTACATAATATGGGACGACTTTATAACGCATTACGTTATATGGGATGATATTATAACGTATTACGTTATATGGGATGACGTTATAAAGTAATAGGTTATATGGTATAACGTTATAACGTATTACGTTATATGGTATGACGTTATAACGTCATAGGTTATACGGTATGACGTTATAACGTAATACGTCATATGGTATGACGTTATAACGTATTACATAATATGGGACGACTTTATAACGCATTACGTTATATGTGATGACGTTATAACGTATTACGTTATATGGAATACCGTTATAACGTATTACGTTATATGGGATGATGTTATAACGTAATAGGTTATATGGTATGACGTTATAACGTAATACCTTATATGGTATGACGTTATAACGTAAATAGGTTATATGGTATGACGTTATACCGTATTACGTTATATGGGATGACGTTATAACGCATTACGTAATATGGTATGACGTTATAACGTATTACGTTATGTGGGACGACGTTATAACGTATTGCGTTATATGGGATGACGTTATAACGTATTACGTTATATGGGATGATTAATAACGTAATAGGTTATATGGTATAACGTTATAACGTATTACGTTACATGGTATGACGTCATAACGTAATAGGTTATATGGTATGACGTTATAACGTAATACCTTATATGGTATGACGTTATAACGTAAACAGGTTATATGGTATGACGTTATACCGTATTACGTTATATGGGTTGACGTTATAACGCATTACGTAATATGGGATAACGTTATAACGTATTACGTTATGTGGGACGACGTTATAACGTATTGCGTTATATGGGATAACGTTATAACGTATTACGTTATATGGGAAGACGTTATAACGTATTGCGTTTAATGCTATGACGTTATAACGTATTACGTTATATGGGATGACGTTATAACGTATTACGTAATATGGGATGACGTTATAACGTAATAGGTTATATGGTATAACGTTATAACGTATTAGGTTATATGGTATGACGCTATAACGTAAATAGATTATATGGTATGACGTTATACCGTATTACGTTATATGGGAAGACGTTATAACGTATTGCGTTTAATGCTATGACGTTATTACGTATTACGTTATATGGCATGACGTTATAACGTAATGCGTTATATGGTATGACGTTATAACGTCATAGGTTATACGGTATGACGTTATAACGTAATAGGTTATATGGCATGACGGTATAACGTAATACGTTATATGGTATGACGTTATAACGTAAATAGATTATATGGTATGACGTTATACCGTATTACGTTATATGGGATGACGTTATAACGCATTACGTAATATGGGATGACGTTATAACGTATTACGTTATGTGGGACGACGTTATAACGTATTGCGTTATATGGGATGACGTTATAACGTCTTACGTTATATGGGATGATATTATAACGTATTACGTTATATGGGATGACGTTATAACGTAATAGGTTATATGGTATAACGTTATAACGTATTACGTTATATGGTATGACGTTATAACGTCATAGGTTATACGGTATGACATTATAACGTAATACGTCATATGGTATGACGTTATAACGTATTACATAATATGGGACGACTTTATAACGCATTACGTTATATGGGATGACGTTATAACGTATTACGTTATATGGAATACCGTTATAACGTATTAGGTTATATGGTATGACGCTATAACGTATTACGTTATATGGCATGACGTTATAACGTATTACGTTATGTGGGACGACGTTATAACGTATTGCGTTATATGGGATGACGTTATAACGTCTTACGTTATATGGGATGATATTATAACGTATTACGTTATATGGGATGACGTTATAACCTAATAGGTTATATGGTATAACGTTATAACGTATTACGTTATATGGTATGACGTTATAACGTCATAGGTTATACGGTATGACGTTATAGCGTATTACGTTATATGGGACGACGTTATAACGTATTGCGTTATGTGGTATGACGTTATAACGTAAATAGGTTATATGGTATGACGATATACCGTATCACGTTATATGGGATGACGTTATAACGCATTACGTAATATGGGATGACGTTATAACGTAATAGGTTATATGGTATGACGTTATACCGTATTACGTTATATGGGATGACGTTATAACGTATTACGTAATATGGGGTGACGTTATAACATATTACGTTATATGGGCTGACGTTATAACGTAATAGGTTATATGGTATAAAATTATAACTTATTACGTCGTATAGTGTGACGTTCTAACATAATATTTTATATGGTACGACGGTATAACGTAATACGTTATATGGGATGACGTTATAACGTATTACGTTATATGGTATGACGTTATAACGTCATAGGTTATACGGTATGACGTTATAACGTAATAGGTCATATTGCATGACGCTATAACGTAATATGTTATATGGTATGACGTTATATCGTAAATAGATTATATGGTATGACGTTATACCGTATTACGTTATATGGGATGACGTTATAACGCATTACGTTATGTGGGACGACGTTATAACGTATTGCGTTATATGGGATGACGTTATAACGTCTTACGTTATATGGGATGATATTATAACGTATTACGTTATATGGGATGACGTTATAACGTAATAGGTTATATGGTATAACGTTATAACGTATTACGTTATATGGTATGACGTTATAACGTCATAGGTTATACGGTATGACGTTATAACGTAATACGTCATATGGTATGACGTTATAACGTATTACATAATATGGGACGACTTTATAACGCATTACGTTATATGTGATGACGTTATAGCGTATTACGTTATATGGAATACCGTTATAACGTATTACGTTATATGGGATGATGTTATAACGTAATAGGTTATATGGTATGACGTTATAACGTAATACCTTATATGGTATGACGTTATAACGTAAATAGGTTATATGGTATGACGTTATACCGTATTACGTTACATGGGATGACGTTATAACGCATTACGTAATATGGTATGACGTTATATCGTATTACGTTATGTGGGACGACGTTATAACGTATTGCGTTATATGGGATGACGTTATAACGTATTACGTTATATGGGATGATTAATAACGTAATAGGTTATATGGTATAACGTTATAACGTATTACTTTACATGGTATGACGTCATAACGTAATAGGTTATATGGTATGACGTTATAACTTAATACCTTATATGGTATGACGTTATAACGTAAACAGGTTATATGGTATGACGTTATACCGTATTACGTTATATGGGTTGACGTTATAACGCATTACGTAATATGGGATAACGTTATAACGTATTACGTTATATGGGATGACGTTATAACGTATTGCGTTATATGGGATAACGTTATAACGTATTACGTTATATGGGAAGACGTTATAACGTATTGCGTTTAATGCTATGACGTTATAACGTATTACGTTATATGGGATGACGTTATAACGTATTACGTAATATGGGATGACGTTATAACGTAATAGGTTATATGGTATAACGTTATAACGTATTAGGTTATATGGTATGACGCTATAACGTAAATAGATTATATGGTATGACGTTATACCGTATTACGTTATATGGGAAGACGTTATAACGTATTGCGTTTAATGCTATGACGTTATAACGTATTACGTTATATGGCATGACGTTATAACGTAATGCGTTATATGGTATGACGTTATAACGTCATAGGTTATACGGTATGACGTTATAACGTAATGGGTTATATGGCATGACGCTATAACGTAATACGTTATATGGTATGACGTTAGAACGTAAATAGATTATATGGTATGGCGTTATACCGTATTACGTTATATGGGATGACGTTATAACGCATTACGTAATATGGGATGACGTTATAACGTATTACGTTATGTGGGACGACGTTATAACGTATTGCGTTATATGGGATGACGTTATAACGTCTTACGTTATATGGGATGATATTATAACGTATTACGTTATATGGGATGACGTTATAACGTAATAGGTTATATGGTATAACGTTATAACGTATTACGTTATATGGTATGACGTTATAACGTCATAGGTTATACGGTATGACGTTATAACGTAATACGTCATATGGTATGACGTTATAACGTATTACATAATATGGGACGACTTTATAACGCATTACGTTATATGGGATGACGTTATAACGTATTATGTTATATGGAATACCGTTATAACGTATTAGGTTATATGGTATGACGCTATAACGTATTACGTTATATGGCATGACGTTATAACGTATTACGTTATATGGTATGACGTTAATACGTAAATAGGTTATATGGTATGACGTTATACCGAATTACGTTATATGGTATGACATTATAACGTAAATAGGTTATATGGTATGACGTTATAGCGTATTACGTTATATGGGACGACGTTATAACGTATTGCGTTATGTGGTATGACGTTATAACGTATTACGTTATATGGGATGACGTTATAACGTATTACGTTATATGGTATGACGTTATAACGTCATAGGTTATACGGTATGACGTTATAACGTAATAGGTTATATTGCATGACGCTATAACGTAATACGTTATATGGTATGACGTTATATCGTAAATAGATTATATGGTATGACGTTATACCGTATTACGTTATATGGGATGACGTTATAACGCATTACGTAATATGGGATGACGTTATAACGTATTACGTTATGTGGGACGTCGTTATAACGTATTGCGTTATATGGGAAGACGTTATAACGTCTTACGTTATATGGGATGATATTATAACGTATTACGCTATATGGGATGACGTTATAACGTAATAGGTTATATGGTATAACGTTATAACGTATTACGTTATATGGTATGACGTTATAACGTCATAGGTTATACGGTATGACGTTATAACGTAATACGTCATATGGTATGACGTTATAAAGTATTACATAATATGGGACGACTTTATAACGCATTACGTTATATGTGATGACGTTATAACGTATTACGTTATATGGAATACCGTTATAACGTATTACGTTATATGGGATGATGTTATAACGTAATAGGTTATAAGGTATGACGTTATAACGTAATACCTTATATGGTATGACGTTATAACGTAAATAGGTTATATGGTATGACGTTATACCGTATTACGTTATATGGGATGACGTTATAACGCATTACGTAATATGGTATGACGTTATAACGTATTACGTTATGTGGGACGACGTTATAACGTATTGCGTTATATGGGATGACGTTATAACGTAATACCTTATATGGTATGACGTTATAACGTAAATAGGTTATATGGTATGACGTTATACCGTATTACGTTATATGGGATGACGTTATAACGCATTACGTTATGTGGGACGACGTTATAACGTATTGCGTTATATGGGATGACGTTATAACGTATTACGTTATATGGGATGATTAATAACGTAATAGGTTATATGGTATAACGTTATAACGTATTACGTTACATGGTATGACGTCATAACGTAATAGGTTATATGGTATGACGTTATAACGTAATACCTTATATGGTATGACGTTATAACGTAAACAGGTTATATGGTATGACGTTATACCGTATTACGTTATATGGGTTGACGTTATAACGCATTACGTAATATGGGATAACGTTATAACGTATTACGTTATGTGGGACGACGTTATAACGTATTGCGTTATATGGGATAACGTTATAACGTATTACGTTATATGGGAAGACGTTATAACGTATTGCGTTTAATGCTATGACGTTATAACGTATTACGTTATATGGGATGACGTTATAACGTATTACGTAATATGGGATGACGTTATAACGTAATAGGTTATATGGTATAACGTTATAACGTATTAGGTTATATGGTATGACGCTATAACGTAAATAGATTATATGGTATGACGTTATACCGTATTACGTTATATGGGAAGACGTTATAACGTATTGCGTTTAATGCTATGACGTTATTACGTATTACGTTATATGGCATGACGTTATAACGTAATGCGTTATATGGTATGACGTTATAACGTCATAGGTTATACGGTATGACGTTATAACGTAATAGGTTATATGGCATGACGCTATAACGTAATACGTTATATGGTATGACGTTATAACGTAAATAGATTATATGGTATGACGTTATACCGTATTACGTTATATGGGATGACGTTATAACGCATTACGTAATATGGGATGACGTTATAACGTATTACGTTATGTGGGACGACGTTATAACGTATTGCGTTATATGGGATGACGTTATAACGTCTTACGTTATATGGGATGATATTATAACGTATTACGTTATATGGGATGACGTTATAACGTAATAGGTTATATGGTATAACGTTATAACGTATTACGTTATATGGTATGACGTTATAACGTCATAGGTTATACGGTATGACATTATAACGTAATACGTCATATGGTATGACGTTATAACGTATTACATAATATGGGACGACTTTATAACGCATTACGTAATATGGGATGACGTTATAACGTATTACGTTATGTGGGACGACGTTATAACGTATTGCGTTATATGGGATGACGTTATAACGTCTTACGTTATATGGGATGACGTTATAACGTATTACGTAATATGGGATGACGTTATAACGTAATGGGTTATATGGTATAACGTTATAACGTATTACGTTATATGGTATGACGTCATAACGTAATAGGTTATATGGTATGACGTTATAACGTAATAACTTATATGGTATGACGTTATAACGTAATTAGATTATATGGTATGACGTTATACCGTATTACGTTATATGGGATGACGTTATAACGCATTACGTAATATGGGATGACGTTATAACGTATTACGTTATGTGGGACGACGTTATAACGTATTGCGTTATATGGGATGACGTTATAACGTCTTACGTTATATGGGATGATATTATAACGTATTACGTTATATGGGATGACGTTATAACGTAATAGGTTATATGGTATAACGTTATAACGTATTACGTTATATGGTATGACGTTATAACGTCATAGGTTATACGGTATGACGTTATAACATAATACGTCATATGGTATGACGTTATAACGTATTACATAATATGGGACGACTTTATAACGCATTACGTTATATGGGATGACGTTATAACGTATTACGTTATATGGAATACCGTTATAACGTATTAGGTTATATGGTATGACGCTATAACGTATTACGTTATATGGCATGACGTTATAACGTATTACGTTATATGGTATGACGTTAATACGTAAATAGGTTATATGGTATGACGTTATACCGAATTACGTTATATGGTATGACATTATAACGTAAATATCTTATATGGTATGACGTTATAGCGTATTACGTTATATGGGACGACGTTATAACGTATTGCGTTATGTGGTATGACGTTATAACGTATTACGTTATATGGGATGACGTTATAACGTATTACGTAATATGGGATGACGTTATAACGTAATAGGTTATATGGTATAACGTTACAACGTATTACGTTATATGGTATGACGTCATAACGTAATAGGTTATATGGTATGACGTTATAACGTAATAACTTATAAGGTATGACGTTATAACGTAAATAGGTTATATGGTATGACGTTATACCGTATCACGTTATATGGGATGACGTTATAACGCATTACGTAATATGGGATGACGTTATAACGTAATAGGTTATATGGTATGACGTTATACGGTATTACGTTATATGGGATGACGTTATAACGTATTACGTAATATGGGGTGACGTTATAACATATTACGTTATATGGGCTGACGTTATAACGTAATAGGTTATATGGTATAATATTATAACTTATTACGTCGTATAGTGTGACGTTCTAACATAATATTTTATATGGTACGACGGTATAACGTAATACGTTATATGGGATGACGTTATAACGTATTACGTTATATGGTATGACGTTATAACGTCATAGGTTATACGGTATGACGTTATAACGTAATAGGTTATATGGCATGACGCTATAACGTAATACGTTATATGGTATGACGTTATACCGTATTACGTTATATGGGATGACGTTATAACGCATTACGTAATATGGGATGACGTTGTAACGTATTACGTTATGTGGGACGACGTTATAACGTATTGCGTTATATGGGATGACGTTATAACGTCTTACGTTATATGGGATGATATTATAACGTATTACGTTATATGGGATGACGTTATAACGTAATAGGTTATATGGTATAACGTTATAACGTATTACGTTATATGGTATGACGTTATAACGTCATAGGTTATACGGTATGACGTTATAACGTAATACGTCATATGGTATGACGTTATAACGTATTACATAATATGGGACGACTTTATAACGCATTACGTTATATGTGATGACGTTATAACGTATTACGTTATATGGAATACCGTTATAACGTATTACGTTATATGGGATGATGTTATAACGTAATAGGTTATATGGTATGACGTTATAACGTAATACCTTATATGGTATGACGTTATAACGTAAATAGGTTATATGGTATGACGTTATACCGTATTACGTTATATGGGATGACGTTATAACGCATTACGTAATATGGTATGACGTTATAACGTATTACGTTATGTGGGACGACGTTATAACGTATTGCGTTATATGGGATGACGTTATAACGTATTACGTTATATGGGATGATTAATAACGTAATAGGTTATATGGTATAACGTTATAACGTATTACGTTACATGGTATGACGTCATAACGTAATAGGTTATATGGTATGACGTTATAACGTAATACCTTATATGGTATGACGTTATAACGTAAACAGGTTATATGGTATGACGTTATACCGTATTACGTTATATGGGATGACGTTACAACGCATTACGTAATATGGGATAACGTTATAACGTATTACGATATGTGGGACGACGTTATAACGTATTGCGTTATATGGGATAACGTTATAACGTATTACGTTATATGGGAAGACGTTATAACGTATTGCGTTTAATGCTATGACGTTATAACGTATTACGTTATATGGGATGACGTTATAACGTATTACGTAATATGGGATGACGTTATAACGTAATAGGTTATATGGTATAACGTTATAACGTATTAGGTTATATGGTATGACGCTATAACGTAAATAGATTATAGGGTATGACGTTATACCGTATTACGTTATATGGGAAGACGTTATAACGTATTGCGTTTAATGCTATGACGTTATAACGTATTACGTTATATGGCATGACGTTATAACGTAATGCGTTATATGGTATAACGTTATAACGTCATAGGTTATACGGTATGACGTTATAACGTAATAGGTAATATGGCATGACGCTATAACGTAATACGTTATATGGTATGACGTTATAACGTAAATAGATTATATGGTATGACGTTATACCGTATTAAGTTATATGGGATGACGTTATAACGCATTACGTAATATGGGATGACGTTATAACGTATTACGTTATGTGGGACGACGTTATAACGTATTGCGTTATATGGGATGACGTTATAACGTCTTACGTTATATGGGATGATATTATAACGTATTACGTTATATGGGATGACGTTATAACGTAATAGGTTATATGGTATAACGTTATAACGTATTACGTTATATGGTATGACGTTATAACGTCATAGGTTATACGGTATGACGTTATAACGTAATACGTCATATGGTATGACGTTATAACGTATTACATAATATGGGACGACTTTATAACGCATTACGTTATATGGGATGACGTTATAACGTATTACGTTATATGGAATACCGTTATAACGTATTAGGTTATATGGTATGACGCTATAACGTATTACGTTATATGGCATGACGTTATAACGTATTACGTTATATGGTATGACGTTAATACGTAAATAGGTTATATGGTATGACGTTATACCGAATTACGTTATATGGTATGACATTATAACGTAAATAGGTTATATGGTATGACGTTATAGCGTATTACGTTATATGGGACGACGTTATAACGTATTGCGTTATGTGGTATAACGTTATAACGTATTACGTTATATGGGATGACGTTATAACTTATTACGTAATATGGGATGACGTTATAACGTAATAGGTTATATGGTATAACGTTATAACGTATTACGTTATATGGTATGACGTCATAACGTAATAGGTTATATGGTATGACGTAATAACGTAATAACTTATATGGTATGACGTTATAACGTAAATAGGTTATATGGTATGACGTTATACCGTATCACGTTATATGGGATGACGTTATAACGCATTACGTAATATGGGATGACGTTATAACGTAATAGGTTATATGGTATGACGTTATACCGTATTACGTTATATGGGATGACGTTATAACGTATTACGTAATATGGGGTGACGTTATAACATATTACGTTATATGGGCTGACGTTATAACGTAATAGGTTATATGGTATAAAATTATAACTTATTACGTCGTATAGTGTGACGTTCTAACATAATATTTTATATGGTACGACGGTATAACGTAATACGTTATATGGGATGACGTTATAACGTATTACGTTATATGGGATGACGTTATAACGTATTACGTTATATGGTATGACGTTATAACGTAATACCTTATGTGGTATGACGTTATAACGTTAATAGGTTATATGGTATGACGTTATACCGAATTACGTTATATGGTATGACGTTATAACGTAAATAGGTTATATGGTATGACGTTATACCGTATTACGTTATATGGGATGACGTTATAACGCATTACGTAATATGGGATGACGTTATAACGTATTACGTCATGTGGGACGACGTTATAACTTATTGCGTTATATGGGATGACGTTATAACATATTGCGTTATATGGGATGACGCTATAACGTATTACGTTATATGGCATGACGTTATTACGTAATAGGTTATATGGTATGACGTTATAACGTAATAGGTTATATGGTATGACGTTATAACGTAAATAGGTTATATGGTATGACGTTATACCGTATTACGTTATATGGGATGACGTTATAACGCATTACGTAATATGGGATTACGTTATAACGGATTACGTTATATGGGACGACGTTATAACTTATTGCGTTATATGGGATGACGTTATAACGTATTACGTTATATGGGATGACGTTATAACGTATTACGTTATATGGGAAGACGTTATAACGTATTGCGTTATATGGTATGACGTTATAACGTATTACGTTATATTTGATGACATTATAACGTATTACGTAATATGGGATGACGTTATAACGTAATAGGTTATACGGTATAACGTTATAACGTATTACGCTGTATGGTATGACGTTATAACGTAATAGGTTATATGGTATGACGTTATAACGTAATACGTTATATGGTATGACGTTATAACGTAAATAGGTTATATGGTATGACGTTATACCGTATTACGTTATATGGGATGACGTTATAACTCATTACGTAATATGGGATGACGTTATAACGTATTACGTTATCTGGGACGACGTTATAACGTAATGCGTTATATGGGATGACGTTATAACGTATTACGTTATATGGAATACCGTTATAACGTATTACGTTATATGGCATGACGTTATAACGTAATACGTTATATGGTATGACGTTATAACGTAATAGGTTATATGGCATGACGCTATAACGTAATACGTTATATGGTATGACGTTATAACGTAAATAGATTATATGGTAAGACGTTATACCGTATTACGTTATGTGGGACGACGTTATAACGTATTGCGTTATATGGGATGACGTTATAACGTATTGCGTTATATGGGATGACGTTATAACGTATTACATTATATGGGATGATTAATAACGTAATAGGTTATATGGTATAACGTTATAACGTATTACGTTATATGGTATGACGTCATAACGTAATAGGTTATATGGTATGACGTTATAACGTAATACCTTATATGGTATGACGTTATAACGTAAACAGGTTATATGGTATGACGTTATACCGTATTACGTTATATGGGATGACGTTATAACGCATTACGTAATATGGGATAACGTTATAACGTATTACGTTATGTGGGACGACGTTATAACGTATTGCGTTATATGGGATAACGTTATAACGTATTACGTTAAATGGGAAGACGTTATAACGTATTGCGTTTAATGCTATGACGTTATAACGTATTACGTTATATGGGATGACGTAATAACGTATTACGTAATATGGGATGACGTTATAACGTAATAGGTTATATGGAATAACGTTATAACGTATTAGGTTATATGGTATGACGCTATAACGTAAATAGATTATATAGTATGACGTTATACCGTATTACGTTATATGGGAAGTGGTTATAACGTATTGCGTTTAATGCTATGACGTTATAACGTATTACGTTATATGGCATGACGTTATAACGTAATGCGTTATATGGTATGACGTTATAACGTCATAGGTTATACGGTATGACGTTATAACGTAATAGGTTATATGGCATGACGCCATAACGTAATACGTTATATGGTATGACGTTGTAACGTAAATAGATTATATGGTATGACGTTATACCGTATTACGTTATATGGGATGACGTTATAACGCATTACGTAATATGGGATGACGTTATAACGTATTACGTTATGTGGGACGACGTTATAACGTATTGCGTTATATGGGATGACGTTATAACGTCTTACGTTATATGGGATGATATTATAACGTATTACGTTATATGGGATGACGTTATAACGTAATAGGTTATATGGTATAACGTTATAACGTATTACGTTATATGGTATGACGTTATAACGTCATAGGTTATACGGTATGACGTTATAACGTAATACGTCATATGGTATGACGTTATAACGTATTACATAATATGGGACGACTTTATAACGCATTACGTTATATGGGATGACGTTATAACGTATTACGTTAAATGGAATACCGTTATAACGTATTAGGTTATATGGTATGACGCTATAACGTATTACGTTATATGGCATGACGTTATAACGTATTACGTTATATGGTATGACGTTAATACGTAAATAGGTTATATGGTATGACGTTATACCGAATTACGTTATATGGTATGACATTATAACGTAAATAGGTTATATGGTATGACGTTATAGCGTATTACGTTATATGGGACGACGTTATAACGTATTGCGTTATGTGGTATGACGTTATAACGTATTACGTTATATGGGATGACGTTATAACGTATTACGTAATATGGGATGACGTTATAACGTCATAGGTTATGCGGTATGACGTTATAACGTAATAGGTTATATGGCATGACGCTATAACGTAATACGTTATATGGTATGACGTTATAACGTAAATAGATTATATGGTATGACGTTATACCGTATTACGTTATATGGGATGACGTTATAACGCATTACGTAATATGGGATGACGTTATAACGTATTACGTTATGTGGGACGACGTTATAACGTATTGCGTTATATGGGATGACGTTATAACGTCTTACGTTATATGGGATGATATTATAACGTATTACGTTATATGGGATGACGTTATAACGTAATAGGTTATATGGTATAACGTTATAACGTATTACGTTATATGGTATGACGTTATAACGTCATAGGTTATACGGTATGACGTTATAACGTAATACGTCATATGGTATGACGTTATAACGTATTACATAATATGGGACGACTTTATAACGCATTACGTTATATGCGATGACGTTATAACGTATTACGTTATATGGAATACCGTTATAACGTATTAGGTTATATGGTATGACGCTATAACGTATTACGTTATATGGCATGACGTTATAACGTATTACGTTATATGGTATGACGTTAATACGTAAATAGGTTATATGGTATGACGTTATACCGAATTACGTTATATGGTATGACATTATAACGTAAATAGGTTATATGGTATGACGTTATAGCGTATTACGTTATATGGGACGACGTTATAACGTATTGCGTTATGTGGTATGACGTTATAACGTATTACGTTATATGGGATGACGTTATAACGTATTACGTAATATGGGATGACGTTATAACGTAATAGGTTATATGGTATAACGTTATAACGTATTGCGTTATATGGTATGACGTCATAACGTAATAGGTTATATGGTATGACGTTATAACGTAATAACTTATATGGTATGACGTTATAACGTAAATAGGTTATATGGTATGACGTTATACCGTATCACGTTATATGGGATGACGTTATAACGCATTACGTAATATGGGATGACGTTATAACGTAATAGGTTATATGGTATGACGTTATACCGTATTACGTTATATGGGATGACGTTATAACGTATTACGTAATATGGGGTGACGTTATAACATATTACGTTATATGGGCTGACGTTATAACGTAAATAGGTTATATGGTATGACGTTATACCGTATTACGTTATATGGGATGACGTTATAACGCATTACGTAATATGGGATGACGTTATAACGTATTACGTTATGTGGTTCGACGTTATAACGTATTGCGTTATATGTGATGACGTTATAACGTACAACGTTATATGGGATGACGTTATAACGTATTACGTAATATGGGATGACGTTATAACGTATTACGTTATGTGGGACGACGTTATAACGTATTGCGTTATATGGGATGACGTTATAACATATTGCGTTATATGGGATGACGCTATAACGTATTACGTTATATGGCATGACGTTATTAC
This sequence comes from Bombus vancouverensis nearcticus, assembly GCF_051014615.1. Classification (NCBI taxonomy): domain Eukaryota; kingdom Metazoa; phylum Arthropoda; class Insecta; order Hymenoptera; family Apidae; genus Bombus; species Bombus vancouverensis. The sequence continues at coordinate 1,959,445 of NW_027468911.1, forward strand.
GTAATAGGTTATATGGTATGACGTTATAACGTAATACGTTATATGGTATGACGTTATAACGTAAATAGGTTATATGGTATGACGTTATACCGTATTACGTTATATGGGATGACGTTATAACGCATTACGTAATATGGGATTACGTTATAACGGATTACGTTATATGGGACGACGTTATAACTTATTGCGTTATATGGGATGACGTTATAACGGATTACGTTATATGGGACGACGTTATAACTTATTGCGTTATATGGGATGACGTTATAACGTATTACGTTATATGGGATGACGTTATAACGTATTACGTTATATGGTATGACGTTATAACGTAATACCTTCTGTGGTATGACGTTATAACGTTAATAGGTTATATGGTATGACGTTATACCGAATTACGTTATATGGTATGACGTTATAACGTAAATAGGTTATATGGTATGACGTTATACCGTATTACGTTATATGGGATGACGTTATAACGCATTACGTAATATGGGATGACGTTATAACGTATTACGTTATATGGGATGACGTTATAACGTATTACGTTATATGGGAAGACGTTATAACGTATTGCGTTATATGGTATGACGTTATAACGTATTACGTTATATGGGATGACATTATAACGTATTACGTAATATTGGATGACGTTATAACGTAATAGGTTATACGGTATAACGTTATAACGTATTACGCTGTATGGTATGACGTTATAACGTAATAGGTTATATGGTATGACGTTATAACGTAATACGTTATATGGTATGACGTTATAACGTAAATAGGTTATATGGTATGACGTTATACCGTATTACGTTATATGGGACGACGTTATAACGTATTGCGTTATATGGGATGACGTTATAACGTATTGCGTTATATGGGATGACGTTATAACGTATTACGTTATATGGGATGATTAATAACGTAATAGGTTATATGGTATAACGTTATAACGTATTACGTTATATGGTATGACGTCATAACGTAATAGGTTATATGGTATGACGTTATAAAGTAATACCTTATATGGTATGACGTTATAACGTAAACAGGTTATATGGTATGACGTTATACCGTATTACGTTATATGGGATGACGTTATAACGCATTACGTAATATGGGATAACGTTATAACGTATTACGTTATGTGGGACGACGTTATAACGTATTGCGTTATATGGGATAACGTTATAACGTATTACGTTATATGGGAAGACGTTATAACGTATTGCGTTTAATGCTATGACGTTATAACGTATTACGTTATATGGGATGACGTTATAACGTATTACGTAATATGGGATGACGTTATAACGTAATAGGTTATATGGAATAACGTTATAACGTATTAGGTTATATGGTATGACGCTATAACGTAAATAGATTATATGGTATGACGTTATACCGTATTACGTTATATGGGAAGTGGTTATAACGTATTGCGTTTAATGCTATGACGTTATAACGTATTACGTTATATGGCATGACGTTATAACGTAATGCGTTATATGGTATGACGTTATAACGCCATAGGTTATACGGTATGACGTTATAACGTAATAGGTTATATGGCATGACGCCATAACGTAATACGTTATATGGTGTGACGTTATAACGTAAATACATTATATGGTATGACGTTATACCGTATTACGTTATATGGGATGACGTTATAACGCATTACGTAATATGGGATGACGTTATAACGTATTACGTTATGTGGGACGACGTTATAACGTATTGCGTTATATGGGATGACGTTATAACGTCTTACGTTATATGGGATGATATTATAACGTATTACGTTATATGGGATGACGTTATAACGTAATAGGTTATATGGTATAACGTTATAACGTATTACGTTATATGGTATGACGTTATAACGTCATAGGTTATACGGAATGACGTTATAACGTAATACGTCATATGGTATGACGTTATAACGTATTACATAATATGGGACGACTTTATAACGCATTACGTTATATGGGATGACGTTATAACGTATTACGTTAAATGGAATACCGTTATAACGTATTAGGTTATATGGTATGACGCTATAACGTATTACGTTATATGGCATGACGTTATAACGTATTACGTTATATGGTATGACGTTAATACGTAAATAGGTTATATGGTATGACGTTATACCGAATTACGTTATATGGTATGACATTATAACGTAAATAGGTTATATGGTATGACGTTATAGCGTATTACGTTATATGGGACGACGTTATAACGTATTGCGTTATGTGGTATGACGTTATAACGTATTACGTTATATGGTATGACGTCATAACGTAATAGGTTATATGGTATGACGTTATAACGTAATAACTTATATGGTATGACGTTATAACGTAAATAGGTTATATGGTATGACGTTATACCGTATCACGTTATATTGGATGACGTTATAACGCATTACGTAATATGGGATGACGTTATAACGTAATAGGTTATATGGTACGAGGTTATACCGTATTACGTTATATGGGATGACGTTATAACGTATTACGTAATATGGGGTGACGTTATAACATATTACGTTATATGGGCTGACGTTATAACGTAATAGGTTATATGGTATAAAATTATAACTTATTACGTCGTATAGTGTGACGTTCTAACATAATATTTTATATGGTATGACGGTATAACGTAATACGTTATATGGGATGACGTTACAACGTATTACGTTATATGGGATGACGTTATAACGTATTACGTTATATGGTATGACGTTATAACGTAATACGTTATGTGGTATGACGTTATAACGTTAATAGGTTATATGGTATGACGTTATACCGAATTACGTTATATGGTATGACGTTATAACGTAAATAGGTTATATGGTATGACGTTATACCGTATTACGTTATATGGGATGACGTTATAACGCATTACGTAATATGGGATGACGTTATAACGTATTACGTTATGTGGTTCGACGTTATAACGTATTGCGTTATATGTGATGACGTTATAACGTACTACGTTATATGGGATGACGTTATAACGTATTACGTTATATGGGATGACGTTATAACGTAATAGGTTATATGGTATGACGTTATAAAGTAAATAGGTTATATGGTATGAAGCTATAACGTAAATAGATTATAGGGTATGACGTTATACCGTATTACGTTATATGGGAAGATGTTATAACGTATTGCGTTTAATGCTATGACGTTATAACGTATTACGTTATATGGCATGACGTTATAACGTAATGCGTTATATGGGATGACGTTATAACGTAATAGGTTATATGGTATGACGTTATAACGTAAACAGATTATATGGTATGACGTTATACCGTATTACGTTATATGGGATGACGTTATAACGCATTACATAATATGGGATGACGTTATAACGTATTACGTTATGTGGGACGACGTTATAACGTATTGCGTTATATGGGATGACGTTATAACGTAATAGGTTATATGGTATGACGTTATAACGTAAATAGATTATATGGTATGACGTTATACCGTATTACGTTATATGGGATGACGTTATAACGCATTACGTAATATGGGATGACGTTATAACGTATTACGTTATGTGGGACGACGTTATAACGTATTGCGTTATATGGGATGACGTTATAACGTCTTACGTTATATGGGATGATATTATAACGTATTGCGTTATATGGGATGACGTTATAACGTAATAGGTTATATGGTATAACGTTATAACGTATTACGTTATATGGGATGACGTTATAACGTATTACGTTATATGGAATACCGTTATAACGTATTAGGTTATATGGTATGACGCTATAACGTATTACGTTATATGGCATGACGTTATAACGTATTACGTTATATGGTATGCCGTTAATACGTAAATAGGTTATATGGTATGACATTATACCGAATTACGTTATATGGTATGACATTATAACGTAAATAGGTTATATGGTATGACGTTATAGCGTATTACGTTATATGGGACGACGTTATAACGTATTGCGTTATATGGGATGACGTTATAACGTCTTACGTTATATGGGATGATATTATAACGTATTACGTTATATGGGATGACGTTATAACGTAATAGGTTATATGGTATAACGTTATAACGTATTACGTTATATGGTATGACGTCATAACGTAATAGGTTATATGGTATGACGTTATAACGTATTACGTTATATGGGATGATTAATAACGTAATAGGTTATATGGTATAACGTTATAACGTATTACGTTATATGGTATGACGTCATAACGTAATAGGTTATATGGTATGACGTTATAACGTATTACGTTATATGGGATGATTAATAACGTAATAGGTTATATGGTATAACGTTATAACGTATTACGTTACATGGTATGACGTCATAACGTAATAGGTTATATCGTATGACGTTATAACGTAATACCTTATATGGTATGACGCTATAACGTAAATAGATTATAGGGTATAACGTCATAGTTATACCGTATTACGTTATATGGGAAGACGTTATAACGTATTGCGTTTAATGCTATGACGTTATAACGTATTACGTTATATGGCATGACGCTATAACGTAATGCGTTATATGGTATGACGTTATAACGTCATAGGTTATACGGTATGACGTTATAACGTAATAGGTTATATGGCATGACGCTATAACGTAATACGTTATATGGTATGACGTTATAACGTAAATAGATTGTATGGTATGACGTTATACCGTATTACGTTATATGGGATGACGTTATAACGCATTACGTAATATGGGATGACGTTATAACGTATTACGTTATGTGGGACGACGTTATAACGTATTACGTTATGTGGGACGACGTTATAACGCATTGCGTTATATGGGATGACGTTATAACATATTGCGTTATATGGGATGACGCTATAACGTATTACGTTATATGGCATGACGTTATTACGTAATAGGTTATATGGTATGACGTAATAACGTAATACGTTATATGGTATGACGTTATAACGTAATAGGTTATATGGTATGACGTTATAACGTAATACGTTATATGGTATGACGTTATACCGAATTACGTTATATGGTATGACGTTATAACGTAAATAGGTTATATGGTATGACGTTATACCGTATTACGTTATATGGGATGACGTTATAACGCATTACGTAATATGGGATGACGTTATAACGTATTACGTTATGTGGGACGACGTTATAACGCATTGCGTTATATGGGATGACGTTATAACATATTGCGTTATATGGGATGACGCTATAACGTATTACGTTATATGGCATGACGTTATTACGTAATAGGTTATATGGTATGACGTAATAACGTAATACGTTATATGGTATGACGTTATAACGTATTAGGTTATATGGTATGACGTTATACCGTATTACGTTATATGGGATGACGTTATAACGCATTACGTAATATGGGATTACGTTATAACGGATTACGTTATATGGGACGACGTTATAACTTATTGCGGTATATGGGATGACGTTATAACGTATTACGTTATATGGGATGACGTTATAACGTAATAGGTTATATGGTATGACGTTATAACGTAATACGTTATATGGTATGACGTTATACCGAATTACGTTATATGGTATGACGTTATAACGTAAATAGGTTATATGGTATGACGTTATACCGTATTACGTTATATGGGATGACGTTATAACGCATTACGTAATATGGGATGACGTTATAACGTATTACGTTATGTGGGACGACGTTATAACGCATTGCGTTATATGGGATGACGTTATAACATATTGCGTTATATGGGATGACGCTATAACGTATTACGTTATATGGCATGACGTTATTACGTAATAGGTTATATGGTATGACGTTATAACGTAATACGTTATATGGTATGACGTTATAACGTATTAGGTTATATGGTATGACGTTATACCGTATTACGTTATATGGGATGACGTTATAACGCATTACGTAATATGGGATTACGTTATAACGGATTACGTTATATGGGACGACGTTATAACTTATTGCGTTATATGGGATGACGTTATAACGTATTACGTTATATGGGATGACGTTATAACGTATTACGTTATATGGGAAGACGTTATAACGTATTGCGTTATATGGTATGACGTTATAACGTATTACGTTATATGGGATGACATTATAACGTATTACGTAATATTGGATGACGTTATAACGTAATAGGTTATACGGTATAACGTTATAACGTATTACGCTGTATGGTATGACGTTATAACGTAATAGGTTATATGGTATGACGTTATAACGTAATACGTTATATGGTACGACGTTATAACGTAAATAGGTTATATGGTATGACGTTATACCGTATTACGTTATATGGGACGACGTTATAACGTATTGCGTTATATGGGATGACGTTATAACGTATTGCGTTATATGGGATGACGTTATAACGTATTACGTTATATGGGATGATTAATAACGTAATAGGTTATATGGTATAACGTTATAACGTATTACGTTATATGGTATGACGTCATAACGTAATAGGTTATATGGTATGACGTTATAACGTAATACCTTATATGGTATGACGTTATAACGTAAACAGGTTATATGGTATGACGTTATACCGTATTACGTTATATGGGATGACGTTATAACGCATTACGTTATATGGGATGACGTTATAACGTATTACGTTATATGGCATGACCTTATAACGTAATACGTTATATGGTATGACGTTATAACGTAATAGGTTATATGGCATGACGCTATAACGTAATACGTTATATGGTATGACGTTATAACGTAAATAGATTATATGGTAAGACGTTATACCGTATTACGTTATGTGGGACGACGTTATAACGTATTGCGTTATATGGGATAACGTTATAACGTATTACGTTATATGGGAAGACGTTATAACGTATTGCGTTTAATGCTATGACGTTATAACGTATTACGTTATATGGGATGACGTTATAACGTATTACGTAATATGGGATGACGTTATAACGTAATAGGTTATATGGAATAACGTTATAACGTATTAGGTTATATGGTATGACGCTATAACGTAAATAGATTATATGGTATGACGTTATACAGTATTACGTTATATGGGAAGTGGTTATAACGTATTGCGTTTAATGCTATGACGTTATAACGTATTACGTTATATGGCATGACGTTATAACGTAATGCGTTATATGGTATGACGTTATAACGTCATAGGTTATACGGTGTGACGTTATAACGTAATAGGTTATATGGCATGACGCCATAACGTAATACGTTATATGGTGTGACGTTATAACGTAAATAGATTATATGGTATGACGTTATACCGTATTACGTTATATGGGATGACGTTATAACGCATTACGTAATATGGGATGACGTTATAACGTATTACGTTATGTGGGACGACGTTATAACGTATTGCGTTATATGGGATGACGTTATAACGTCTTACGTTATATGGGATGATATTATAACGTATTACGTTATATGGGATGACGTTATAACGTAATAGGTTATATGGTATAACGTCATAACGTATTACGTTATATGGTATGACGTTATAACGTCATAGGTTATACGGAATGACGTTATAACGTAATACGTCATATGGTATGACGTTATAACGTATTACATAATATGGGACGACTTTATAACGCATTACGTTATATGGGATGACGTTATAACGTATTACGTTAAATGGAATACCGTTATAACGTATTAGGTTATATGGTATGACGCTATAACGTATTACGTTATATGGCATGACGTTATAACGTATTACGTTATATGGTATGACGTTAATACGTAAATAGGTTATATGGTATGACGTTATACCGAATTACGTTATATGGTATGACATTATAACGTAAATAGGTTATATGGTATGACGTTATACCGTATCACGTTATATTGGATGACGTTATAACGCATTACGTAATATGGGATGACGTTATAACGTAATAGGTTATATGGTATGAGGTTATACCGTATTACGTTATATGGGATGACGTTATAACGTATTACGTAATATGGGGTGACGTTATAACATATTACGTTATATGGGCTGACGTTATAACGTAATAGGTTATATGGTATAAAATTATAACTTATTACGTCGTATAGTGTGACGTTCTAACATAATATTTTATATGGTATGACGGTATAACGTAATACGTTATATGGGATGACGTTACAACGTATTACGTTATATGGGATGACGTTATAACGTATTACGTTATATGGTATGACGTTATAACGTAATACGTTATATGGGATGACGTTATAACGTAATAGGTTATATGGTATGACGTTATAAAGTAAATAGGTTATATGGTATGACGCTATAACGTAAATAGATTATAGGGTATGACGTTATACCGTATTACGTTATATGGGAAGACGTTATAACGTATTGCGTTTAATGCTATGACGTTATAACGTATTACGTTATATGGTATGACGTTATAACGTATTACGTTATATGGGATGATTAATAACGTAATAGGTTATATGGTATAACGTTATAACGTATTACGTTATATGGTATGACGTCATAACGTAATAGGTTATATGGTATGACGTTATAACGTAAATAGGTTATATGGTATGACGTTATACCGTATTACGTTATATGGGATGACGTTATAACGCATTACGTTATGTGGGACGACGTTATAATGTAATGCGTTATATGGGATAACGTTATAACGTATTACGTTATATGGGATGACTTTATAACGTATTACGTTATATGGGATGACGTTATAACGAATTACGTAATATGGGATGACGTTATAACGTAATAGGTTATATGGTATAACGTTATAACGTATTAGGTTATATGGGATGACGTTATAACGTATTACGTTATATGGGATGACGTTATAACGTATTACGTTATATGGGATGACGTTATAACGTATTACGTTATATGGGAATACGTTATAACGTATTACGTTATATGGGAAGACGTTATAACGAATTGCGTTATATGGTATGACGTTATAACGTATTACGTCATATGGGATGACGTTATAACGAATTACGTAATATGGGATGACGTTATAACGTAATAGGTTATATGGTATAACGTTATAACGTATTAGGTTATATGGGATGACGTTATAACGTATTACGTTATATGGGATGACGTTATAACGTATTACGTTATATGGGATGACGTTATAACGTATTACGTTATATGGGAATACGTTATAACGTATTACGTTATATGGGAAGACGTTATAACGAATTGCGTTATATGGTATGACGTTATAACGTATTTCGTTATATGGTATGACGTTATAACGTCATAGGTTATACGGTTTGACGTTATAACGTATTACGTTACATGGTATGACGTCATAACGTAATAGGTTATATCGTATGACGTTATAACGTAATACCTTATATGGTATGACGCTATAACGTAAATAGATTATAGGGTATAACGTCATAGTTATACCGTATTACGTTATATGGGAAGACGTTATAACGTATTGCGTTTAATGCTATGACGTTATAACGTATTACGTTATATGGCATGACGCTATAACGTAATGCGTTATATGGTATGACGTTATAACGTCATAGGTTATACGGTATGACGTTATAACGTAATAGGTTATATGGCATGACGCTATAACGTAATACGTTATATGGTATGACGTTATAACGTAAATAGATTGTATGGTATGACGTTATACCGTATTACGTTATATGGGATGACGTTATAACGCATTACGTAATATGGGATGACGTTATAACGTATTACGTTATGTGGGACGACGTTATAACGTATTACGTTATGTGGGACGACGTTATAACGCATTGCGTTATATGGGATGACGTTATAACATATTGCGTTATATGGGATGACGCTATAACGTATTACGTTATATGGCATGACGTTATTACGTAATAGGTTATATGGTATGACGTAATAACGTAATACGTTATATGGTATGACGTTATAACGTAATAGGTTATATGGTATGACGTTATAACGTAATACGTTATATGGTATGACGTTATACCGAATTACGTTATATGGTATGACGTTATAACGTAAATAGGTTATATGGTATGACGTTATACCGTATTACGTTATATGGGATGACGTTATAACGCATTACGTAATATGGGATGACGTTATAACGTATTACGTTATGTGGGACGACGTTATAACGCATTGCGTTATATGGGATGACGTTATAACATATTGCGTTATATGGGATGACGCTATAACGTATTACGTTATATGGCATGACGTTATTACGTAATAGGTTATATGGTATGACGTAATAACGTAATACGTTATATGGTATGACGTTATAACGTATTAGGTTATATGGTATGACGTTATACCGTATTACGTTATATGGGATGACGTTATAACGCATTACGTAATATGGGATTACGTTATAACGGATTACGTTATATGGGACGACGTTATAACTTATTGCGTTATATGGGATGACGTTATAACGTATTACGTTATATGGGATGACGTTATAACGTAATAGGTTATATGGTATGACGTTATAACGTAATACGTTATATGGTATGACGTTATACCGAATTACGTTATATGGTATGACGTTATAACGTAAATAGGTTATATGGTATGACGTTATACCGTATTACGTTATATGGGATGACGTTATAACGCATTACGTAATATGGGATGACGTTATAACGTATTACGTTATGTGGGACGACGTTATAACGCATTGCGTTATATGGGATGACGTTATAACATATTGCGTTATATGGGATGACGCTATAACGTATTACGTTATATGGCATGACGTTATTACGTAATAGGTTATATGGTATGACGTTATAACGTAATACGTTATATGGTATGACGTTATAACGTATTAGGTTATATGGTATGACGTTATACCGTATTACGTTATATGGGATGACGTTATAACGCATTACGTAATATGGGATTACGTTATAACGGATTACGTTATATGGGACGACGTTATAACTTATTGCGTTATATGGGATGACGTTATAACGTATTACGTTATATGGGATGACGTTATAACGTATTACGTTATATGGGAAGACGTTATAACGTATTGCGTTATATGGTATGACGTTATAACGTATTACGTTATATGGGATGACATTATAACGTATTACGTAATATTGGATGACGTTATAACGTAATAGGTTATACGGTATAACGTTATAACGTATTACGCTGTATGGTATGACGTTATAACGTAATAGGTTATATGGTATGACGTTATAACGTAATACGTTATATGGTACGACGTTATAACGTAAATAGGTTATATGGTATGACGTTATACCGTATTACGTTATATGGGACGACGTTATAACGTATTGCGTTATATGGGATGACGTTATAACGTATTGCGTTATATGGGATGACGTTATAACGTATTACGTTATATGGGATGATTAATAACGTAATAGGTTATATGGTATAACGTTATAACGTATTACGTTATATGGTATGACGTCATAACGTAATAGGTTATATGGTATGACGTTATAACGTAATACCTTATATGGTATGACGTTATAACGTAAACAGGTTATATGGTATGACGTTATACCGTATTACGTTATATGGGATGACGTTATAACGCATTACGTTATATGGGATGACGTTATAACGTATTACGTTATATGGCATGACCTTATAACGTAATACGTTATATGGTATGACGTTATAACGTAATAGGTTATATGGCATGACGCTATAACGTAATACGTTATATGGTATGACGTTATAACGTAAATAGATTATATGGTAAGACGTTATACCGTATTACGTTATGTGGGACGACGTTATAACGTATTGCGTTATATGGGATAACGTTATAACGTATTACGTTATATGGGAAGACGTTATAACGTATTGCGTTTAATGCTATGACGTTATAACGTATTACGTTATATGGGATGACGTTATAACGTATTACGTAATATGGGATGACGTTATAACGTAATAGGTTATATGGAATAACGTTATAACGTATTAGGTTATATGGTATGACGCTATAACGTAAATAGATTATATGGTATGACGTTATACAGTATTACGTTATATGGGAAGTGGTTATAACGTATTGCGTTTAATGCTATGACGTTATAACGTATTACGTTATATGGCATGACGTTATAACGTAATGCGTTATATGGTATGACGTTATAACGTCATAGGTTATACGGTGTGACGTTATAACGTAATAGGTTATATGGCATGACGCCATAACGTAATACGTTATATGGTGTGACGTTATAACGTAAATAGATTATATGGTATGACGTTATACCGTATTACGTTATATGGGATGACGTTATAACGCATTACGTAATATGGGATGACGTTATAACGTATTACGTTATGTGGGACGACGTTATAACGTATTGCGTTATATGGGATGACGTTATAACGTCTTACGTTATATGGGATGATATTATAACGTATTACGTTATATGGGATGACGTTATAACGTAATAGGTTATATGGTATAACGTCATAACGTATTACGTTATATGGTATGACGTTATAACGTCATAGGTTATACGGAATGACGTTATAACGTAATACGTCATATGGTATGACGTTATAACGTATTACATAATATGGGACGACTTTATAACGCATTACGTTATATGGGATGACGTTATAACGTATTACGTTAAATGGAATACCGTTATAACGTATTAGGTTATATGGTATGACGCTATAACGTATTACGTTATATGGCATGACGTTATAACGTATTACGTTATATGGTATGACGTTAATACGTAAATAGGTTATATGGTATGACGTTATACCGAATTACGTTATATGGTATGACATTATAACGTAAATAGGTTATATGGTATGACGTTATACCGTATCACGTTATATTGGATGACGTTATAACGCATTACGTAATATGGGATGACGTTATAACGTAATAGGTTATATGGTATGAGGTTATACCGTATTACGTTATATGGGATGACGTTATAACGTATTACGTAATATGGGGTGACGTTATAACATATTACGTTATATGGGCTGACGTTATAACGTAATAGGTTATATGGTATAAAATTATAACTTATTACGTCGTATAGTGTGACGTTCTAACATAATATTTTATATGGTATGACGGTATAACGTAATACGTTATATGGGATGACGTTACAACGTATTACGTTATATGGGATGACGTTATAACGTATTACGTTATATGGTATGACGTTATAACGTAATACGTTATATGGGATGACGTTATAACGTAATAGGTTATATGGTATGACGTTATAAAGTAAATAGGTTATATGGTATGACGCTATAACGTAAATAGATTATAGGGTATGACGTTATACCGTATTACGTTATATGGGAAGACGTTATAACGTATTGCGTTTAATGCTATGACGTTATAACGTATTACGTTATATGGTATGACGTTATAACGTATTACGTTATATGGGATGATTAATAACGTAATAGGTTATATGGTATAACGTTATAACGTATTACGTTATATGGTATGACGTCATAACGTAATAGGTTATATGGTATGACGTTATAACGTAAATAGGTTATATGGTATGACGTTATACCGTATTACGTTATATGGGATGACGTTATAACGCATTACGTTATGTGGGACGACGTTATAATGTAATGCGTTATATGGGATAACGTTATAACGTATTACGTTATATGGGATGACTTTATAACGTATTACGTTATATGGGATGACGTTATAACGAATTACGTAATATGGGATGACGTTATAACGTAATAGGTTATATGGTATAACGTTATAACGTATTAGGTTATATGGGATGACGTTATAACGTATTACGTTATATGGGATGACGTTATAACGTATTACGTTATATGGGATGACGTTATAACGTATTACGTTATATGGGAATACGTTATAACGTATTACGTTATATGGGAAGACGTTATAACGAATTGCGTTATATGGTATGACGTTATAACGTATTACGTCATATGGGATGACGTTATAACGAATTACGTAATATGGGATGACGTTATAACGTAATAGGTTATATGGTATAACGTTATAACGTATTAGGTTATATGGGATGACGTTATAACGTATTACGTTATATGGGATGACGTTATAACGTATTACGTTATATGGGATGACGTTATAACGTATTACGTTATATGGGAATACGTTATAACGTATTACGTTATATGGGAAGACGTTATAACGAATTGCGTTATATGGTATGACGTTATAACGTATTTCGTTATATGGTATGACGTTATAACGTCATAGGTTATACGGTTTGACGTTATAACGTAATACGTCATATGGTATGACGTTATAACTTATTACGTAATATGGGACGACGTTATAACGCATTACGTTATATGGGATGACGTTATAACGTATTACGTTATATGGAATAGCGTTATAACGTATTAGGTTATATGGTATGACGCTATAACGTATTACGTTATATGGCATGACGTTATAACGTAATACGTTATATGGTATGACGTTAATACGTAAATAGGTTATATGGTATGACGTTACACCGAATTACGTTATATGGGATGACGTTATAACGTAATAGGTTATATGGTATAACGTTATAAAGTATTACGTTATATGGGATGACGTTATAACGTAAATAGGTTATATGGTATGACGTTATACCGTATTACGTTATATGGGATGACGTTATAACGCATTACGTAATATGGGATGACGTTATAACGTATTACGTTATGTGGGACGACGTTATAATGTAATGCGTTATATGGGATAACGTTATAACGTATTACGTTATATGGGATGACTTTATAACGTATTACGTTATATGGGATGACGTTATAACGTATTACGTTATATGGGAAGACGTTATAACGTATTGCGTTATATGGTATGACGTTATAACGTATTACGTTATATGGGATGACGTTATAACGTATTACGTAATATGGGATGACGTTATAACGTAATAGGTTATATGGTATAACGTTATAACGTATTATGTTATATGGCATGACGTTATAACGTAATACGTTATATGGTATGACGTTAATACGTAAATAGGTTATATGGTATGACGTTACACCGAATTACGTTATATGGGATGACGTTATAACGTAATAGGTTATATGGTATAACGTTATAAAGTATTACGTTATATGGGATGACGTTATAACGTAAATAGGTTATATGGTATGACGTTATACCGTATTACGTTATATGGGATGACGTTATAACGCATTACGTAATATGGGATGACGTTATAACGTATTACGTTATGTGGGACGACGTTATAATGTAATGCGTTATATGGGATAACGTTATAACGTATTACGTTATATGGCATGACGTTATAACGTAATACGTTATATGGTATGACGTTATAACGTATTACGTTATATGGGATGACGTTATAACGTATTACGTTATATGGGATGACGTTATAACGCATTACGTAATATGGGATGACGTTATAACGTATTACGTTATGTGGGACGACGTTATAATGTAATGCGTTATATGGGATAACGTTATAACGTATTACGTTATATGGCATGACGTTATAACGTAATACGTTATATGGTATGACGTTAATACGTAAATAGGTTATATGGTATGACGTTACACCGAATTACGTTATATGGGATGACGTTATAACGTAATAGGTTATATGGTATAACGTTATAAAGTATTACGTTATATGGGATGACGTTATAACGTAAATAGGTTATATGGTATGACGTTATACCGTATTACGTTATATGGGATGACGTTATAACGCATTACGTTATGTGGGACGACGTTATAATGTAATGCGTTATATGGGATAACGTTATAACGTATTACGTTATATGGCATGACGTTATAACGTAATACGTTATATGGTATGACGTTAATACGTAAATAGGTTATATGGTATGACGTTACACCGAATTACGTTATATGGGATGACGTTATAACGTAATAGGTTATATGGTATAACGTTATAAAGTATTACGTTATATGGGATGACGTTATAACGTAAATAGGTTATATGGTATGACGTTATAACGTATTACGTCATATGGGATGACGTTATAACGAATTACGTAATATGGGATGACGTTATAACGTAATAGGTTATATGGTATAACGTTATAACGTATTAGGTTATATGGTATGACGCTATAACTTATTACGTTATATGGCATGACGTTATAACGTAATACGTTATATGGTATGACGTTAATACGTAAATAGGTTATATGGTATGACGTTATACCGAATTACGTTATATGTGATGACGTTATAACGTATTACGATATATGGCATGACGTTATAACGTAATGCGTTATATGGTATGACGTTATAACGTCACAGGTTATACGGTATGACGTTATAACGTAATAGGTTATATGGAATGCGCTATAACGTAATACGTTATATGGCATGACGTTATAACGTAATACGTTATATGGTATGACGTTAATACGTAAATAGGTTATATGGTATGACGCTATAACGTATTACGTTATATGGCATGACGTTATAACGTAATACGTTATATGGTATGACGTTAATACGTAAATAGGTTATATGGTATGACGTTATACCGAATTACGTTATATGTGATGACGTTATAACGTATTACGTTATATGGTATGACGTTATAACGTCATAGGTTATACGGTATGACGTTATAACGTAATACGTCATATGGTATGACGTTATAACGTATTACGTAATATGGGACGACGTTATAACGCATTACGTTATATGGGAAGACGTTATAACGTATTACGTTATATGGAATACCGTTATAACGTATTAGGTTATATGGTATGACGCTATAACGTATTACGTTATATGGCATGACGTTATAACGTAATACGTTATATGGTATGACGTTAATACGTAAATAGGTTATATGGTATGACGTTATACCGAATTACGTTATATGTGATGACGTTATAACGTAATAGGTTATATGGTATAACGTTATAACGTATTACGTTATATGCGATGACGTTATAACGTAAATAGGTTATATGGTATGACGTTATACCGTATTACGTTATATGGGATGACGTTATAACGCATTACGTAATATGGGATGACGTTATAACGTATTACGTTATGTGGGACGACGTTATAACGTAATGCGTTATATGGGATTACGTTATAACGTATTACGTTATATGGGATGACGTTATAACGTATTACGTTATATGGGATGACGTTATAACGTATTACGTTATATGGGAAGGCGTTATAACGTATTGCGTTATATGGTATGACGTTATAACGTATTACGTTATATGGGATGACGTTATAACGTATTACGTAATATGGGATGACGTTATAACGTAATAGGTTATATGGTATAACGTTATAACGTATTACGTTATATGGGATCACGTTATAACGTATTACGTTATATGGGAAGACGTTATAACGTAATAGGTTATATGGTATAACGTTATAACGTATTACGTTGTATGGTATGACGTTATAACGTAATAGGTTATATGGTATGACGTTATACCGTATTACGTTATATGGGATGACGTTATAACGCATTACGTAATATGGGATTACGTTATAACGGATTACGTTATGTGGGACGACGTTATAACTTATTGCGTTATATGGGATGACGTTATAACGTATTACGATATATGGCATGACGTTATAACGTAATGCGTTATATGGTATGACGTTATAACGTCACAGGTTATACGGTATGACGTTATAACGTAATAGGTTATATGGAATGCGCTATAACGTAATACGTTATATGGTATGACGTTATAACGTAAATAGATTATATGGTATGACGTTATACCGTATTACGTTATATGGGATGACGTTATAACGCATTACGTAATATGGGATGACGTTATAACGTAATAGGTTATATGGTATAACGTTATAACTTATTACGTTATATGGTATGACGTTATAACGTCATAGGTTATACGGTATGACGTTATAACGTAATACGTCATATGGTATGACGTTATAACGTATTACGCAATATGGGACGACGTTATAACGCATTACGTTATGTGGGACGACGTTATAACTTATTGCGTTATATGGGATGACGTTATAACGTATTACGTAATATGGGATGACGTTATAACGTAATAGGTTATATGGTATAACGTTATAACGTATTACGTTATATGGTATGACGTCATAACGAAATAGGTTATATGGTATGACGTTATAACGTAATACCTTATATGGTATTACGTTATAACGTAAATAGGTTATATGGTATGACGTTATACCGTATTACGTTATATGGGATGACGTTATAACGCATTACGTAGTATGGGATGACGTTATAACGTATTACGTTATGTGGGACGACGTTATAACGTATTGCGTTATATGGGATGACGTTATAACGTACTACGTTATATGGGATGATGTTATAACGTAATAGGTTATATGGTATAACGTTATAACGTATTACGTTATATGGTATGACGTCATAACGTAATAGGTTATATGGTATGACGTTATAACGTAATACCTTATATGGTATGACGTTATAACGTAAATAGATTATATGGTATGACGTTATACCGTATTACGTTATATGGGATGACGTTATAACGCATTACGTAGTATGGGATGACGTTATAACGTATTACGTTATGTGGGACGACGTTATAACGTATTGCGTTATATGGGATGACGTTATAACGTCTTACGTTATATGGGATGACGTTATAACGTATTACGTTCTATGGGATGACGTTATAACGTAATAGGTTATATGGTATAACGTTATAACTTATTACGTTATATGGTATGACGTTATAAAGTCATAGGTTATACGGTATGACGTTATAACGTAATACGTCATATGGTATGACGTTATAACGTATTACGAAATATGGGACGACGTTATAACGTATTGCGTTATATGGGATGACGCTATAACGTATTAGGTTCTATGGGATCACGTTATAACGTAATAGGTTATATGGTATAACGTTATAACTTATTACGTTATATGGTATGACGTTATAACGTCATAGGTTATACGGTATGACGTTATAACGTAATACGTCATATGGTATAACGTTATAACGTATTACGTTATATGGTATGACGTCATAACGTAATAGGTTATATGGTATGACGTTATAACGTAATACCTTATATGGTATGACGTTATAACGTAAATAGATTATATGGTATGACGTTATACCGTATTACGTTATATGGGATGACGTTATAACGCATTACGTAATATGGGATGACGTTATAACGTATTACGTTATGTGGGACGACGTTATAACGTATTGCGTTCTATGGGATGACCTTATAACGTAATAGGTTATATGGTATAACGTTATAACGTATTAGGTTATATGGGATGACGCTATAACGTATTACGTTATATGGCATGACGTTATAACGTTATACGTTATGTGGTATGACGTTATAACGTTAATAGGTTATATGGTATGACGTTATACCGAATTACGTTATATGGTATGACGTTATAACGTAAATAGGTTATATGGTATGACGTTATACCGTATTACGTTATATGGGATGACGTTATAACGCATTACGTAATATGGGATTACGTTATAACGGATTACGTTATGTGGTACGACGTTATAACTTATTGCGTTATATGGGATGACGTTATAACGTATTACGTTATATGGGATGACGTTATAACGTATTACGTTATATGGGAAGACGTTATAACGTATTGCGTTATATGGTATGACGTTATAACGTATTACGTTATATGGGATGACGTTATAACGTATTGCGTTATATGGGACGACATTATAACGTATTACGTTATGTGGGACGACGTTATAACGTGTTGCGTTATATGGGATGACGTTATAACGTATTACGTTATATGGGAAGACGTTATAACGTATTGCGTTTAATGCTATGACGTTATAACGTATTACGTTATATGGGATGACGTTATAACGTATTACGTAATATGGGATGACGTTATAACGTATTACGTTCTATGGGATGACGTTATAACGTAATAGGTTATATGGTATAACGTTATAACTTATTACGTTATATGGTATGACGTTATAAAGTCATAGGTTATACGGTATGACGTTATAACGTAATACGTCATATGGTATGACGTTATAACGTATTACGTAATATGGGACGACGTTATAACGTATTGCGTTATATGGGATGACGTTATAACGTATTACGTTCTATGGGATGACGTTATAACGTATTACGTTATGTGGGACGACGTTATAACGTATTGCGTTATATGGGATGACGTTATAACGTCTTACGTTATATGGGATGACGTTATAACGTATTACGTTCTATGGGATGACGTTATAACGTAATAGGTTATATGGTATAACGTTATAACTTATTACGTTATATGGTATGACGTTATAAAGTCATAGGTTATACGGTATGACGTTATAACGTAATACGTCATATGGTATGACGTTATAACGTATTACGTAATATGGGACGACGTTATAACGTATTGCGTTATATGGGATGACGTTATAACGTATTACGTTATATGGGATGATGTTATAACGTAATAGGTTATATGGTATAACGTTATAACGTATTACGTTATATGGTATGACGTCATAACGTAATAGGTTATATGGTATGACGTTATAACGTAATACCTTATATGGTATGACGTTATAACGTAAATAGATTATATGGTATGACGTTATACCGTATTACGTTATATGGGATGACGTTATAACGCATTACGTAATATGGGATGACGTTATAACGTATTACGTTATGTGGGACGACGTTATAACGTATTGCGTTATATGGGATGACGTTATAACGTCTTACGTTATATGGGATGACGTTATAACGTATTACGTTCTATGGGATGACGTTATAACGTAATAGGTTATATGGTATAACGTTATAACTTATTACGTTATATGGTATGACGTTATAAAGTCATAGGTTATACGGTATGACGTTATAACGTAATACGTCATATGGTATGACGTTATAACGTATTACGAAATATGGGACGACGTTATAACGTATTGCGTTATATGGGATGACGTTATAACGTATTAGGTTCTATGGGATCACGTTATAACGTAATAGGTTATATGGTATAACGTTATAACTTATTACGTTATATGGTATGACGTTATAACGTCATAGGTTATACGGTATGACGTTATAACGTAATACGTCATATGGTATAACGTTATAACGTATTACGTTATATGGTATGACGTCATAACGTAATAGGTTATATGGTATGACGTTATAACGTAATACCTTATATGGTATGACGTTATAACGTAAATAGATTATATGGTATGACGTTATACCGTATTACGTTATATGGGATGACGTTATAACGCATTACGTAATATGGGATGACGTTATAACGTATTACGTTATGTGGGACGACGTTATAACGTATTGCGTTATATGGGATGACGTTATAACGTCTTACGTTATATGGGATGACGTTATAACGTATTACGTTCTATGGGATGACCTTATAACGTAATAGGTTATATGGTATAACGTTATAACGTATTAGGTTATATGGGATGACGCTATAACGTATTACGTTATATGGCATGACGTTATAACGTTATACGTTATGTGGTATGACGTTATAACGTTAACAGGTTATATGGTATGACGTTATACCGAATTACGTTATATGGT
This sequence comes from Bombus vancouverensis nearcticus, assembly GCF_051014615.1. Taxonomy (NCBI): domain Eukaryota; kingdom Metazoa; phylum Arthropoda; class Insecta; order Hymenoptera; family Apidae; genus Bombus; species Bombus vancouverensis. The sequence goes on from NW_027468911.1 coordinate 1,981,193, forward strand.
ATGACGTTATAACGTAAATAGGTTATATGGTATGACGTTATACCGTATTACGTTATATGGGATGACGTTATAACGCATTACGTAATATGGGATTACGTTATAACGGATTACGTTATGTGGGACGACGTTATAACTTATTGCGTTATATGGGATGACGTTATAACGTATTACGTTATATGGGATGACGTTATAACGTATTTCGTTATATGGGAAGACGTTATAACGTATTGCGTTATATGGTATGACGTTATAACGTATTACGTTATATGGGATGACGTTATAACGTATTGCGTTATATGGGACGACATTATAACGTATTACGTTATGTGGGACGACGTTATAACGTGTTGCGTTATATGGGATGACGTTATAACGTATTACGTTATATGGGAAGACGTTATAACGTATTGCGTTTAATGCTATGACGTTATAACGTATTACGTTATATGGGATGACGTTATAACGTATTACGTAATATGGGATGACGTTATAACGTATTACGTTCTATGGGATGACGTTATAACGTAATAGGTTATATGGTATAACGTTATAACTTATTACGTTATATGGTATGACGTTATAAAGTCATAGGTTATACGGTATGACGTTATACCGTATTACGTTATATGGGATGACGTTATAACGCATTACGTAATATGGGATGACGTTATAACGTATTACGTTATGTGGGACGACGTTATAACGTATTGCGTTATATGGGATGACGTTATAACGTCTTACGTTATATGGGATGACGTTATAACGTATTACGTTCTATGGGATGACGTTATAACGTAATAGGTTATATGGTATAACGTTATAACTTATTACGTTATATGGTATGACGTTATAAAGTCATAGGTTATACGGTATGACGTTATAACGTAATACGTCATATGGTATGACGTTATAACGTATTACGAAATATGGGACGACGTTATAACGTATTGCGTTATATGGGATGACGTTATAACGTATTAGGTTCTATGGGATCACGTTATAACGTAATAGGTTATATGGTATAACGTTATAACTTATTACGTTATATGGTATGACGTTATAACGTCATAGGTTATACGGTATGACGTTATAACGTAATACGTAATATGGTATAACGTTATAACGTATTACGTTATATGGTATGACGTCATAACGTAATAGGTTATATGGTATGACGTTATAACGTAATACCTTATATGGTATGACGTTATAACGTAAATAGATTATATGGTATGACGTTATACCGTATTACGTTATATGGGATGACGTTATAACGCATTACGTAATATGGGATGACGTTATAACGTATTACGTTATGTGGGACGACGTTATAACGTATTGCGTTATATGGGATGACGTTATAACGTCTTACGTTATATGGGATGACGTAATAACGTATTACGTTCTATGGGATGACCTTATAACGTAATAGGTTATATGGTATAACGTTATAACGTATTAGGTTATATGGGATGACGCTATAACGTATTACGTTATATGGCATGACGTTATAACGTTATACGTTATGTGGTATGACGTTATAACGTTAATAGGTTATATGGTATGACGTTATACCGAATTACGTTATATGGTATGACGTTATAACGTAAATAGGTTATATGGTATGACGTTATACCGTATTACGTTATATGGGATGACGTTATAACGCATTACGTAATATGGGATTACGTTATAACGGATTACGTTATGTGGGACGACGTTATAACTTATTGCGTTATATGGGATGACGTTATAACGTATTACGTTATATGGGATGACGTTATAACGTATTACGTTATATGGGAAGACGTTATAACGTATTGCGTTATATGGCATGACGTTATAACGTATTACGTTATATGGGATGACGTTATAACGTATTGCGTTATATGGGACGACATTATAACGTATTACGTTATGTGGGACGACGTTATAACGTGTTGCGTTATATGGGATGACGTTATAACGTATTACGTTATATGGGAAGACGTTATAACGTATTGCGTTTAATGCTATGACGTTATAACGTATTACGTTATATGGGATGACGTTATAACGTATTACGTAATATGGGATGACGTTATAACGTATTACGTTCTATGGGATGACGTTATAACGTAATAGGTTATATGGTATAACGTTATAACTTATTACGTTATATGGTATGACGTTATAAAGTCATAGGTTATACGGTATGACGTTATAACGTAATACGTCATATGGTATGACGTTATAACGTATTACGTAATATGGGACGACGTTATAACGTATTGCGTTATATGGGATGACGTTATAACGTCTTACGTTATATGGGATGACGTTATAACGTATTACGTTCTATGGGATGACGTTATAACGTAATAGGTTATATGGTATAACGTTATAACTTATTACGTTATATGGTATGACGTTATAAAGTCATAGGTTATACGGTATGACGTTATAACGTAATACGTCATATGGTATGACGTTATAACGTATTACGTAATATGGGACGACGTTATAACGTATTGCGTTGTATGGGATGACGTTATAACGTATTACGTTCTATGGGATGACGTTATAACGTAATAGGTTATATGGTATAACGTTATAACTTATTACGTTATATGGTATGACGTTATAACGTCATAGGTTATAAGCTATGACGTTATAACGTAATACGTCATATGGTATAACGTTATAACGTATTACGTTATATGGTATGACGTCATAACGTAATAGGTTATATGGTATGACGTTATAACGTAATACCTTATATGGTATGACGTTATAACGTAAATAGATTATATGGTATGACGTTATACCGTATTACGTCATATGGGATGACGTTATAACGCATTACGTAATATGGGATGACGTTATAACGTATTACGTTATGTGGGACGACGTTATAACGTATTGCGTTATATGGGATGACGTTATAACGTAAATAGGTTATATGGTATGACGTTATACCGTATTACGTTATATGGGATGACGTTATAACGCATTACGTAATATGGGATTACGTTATAACGGATTACGTTATGTGGGACGACGTTATAACTTATTGCGTTATATGGGATGACGTTATAACGTATTACGTTATATGGGATGACGGTATAACGTATTACGTTATATGGGAAGACGTTATAACGTATTGCGTTATATGGTATGACGTTATAACGTATTACGTTATATGGGATGACGTTATAACGTATTACGTAATATGGGATGACGTTATAACGTAATAGGTTATATGGTATAACGTTATAACGTATTAGGTTATATGGGACGGCGTTATAACTTATTACGTTATATGGGATGACGTTATAACGTATTGCGTTATATGGGACGACATTATAACGTATTACGTTATGTGGGACGACGTTATAACTTATTGCGTTATATGGGATGACGTTATAAGGTATTACGTTATATGGGATGACGTTATAACGTATTACGTTATATGGGAAGACGTTATAACGTATTGCGTTATATGGGACGACATTATAACGTATTACGTTATGTGAGACGACGATATAACGTGTTGCGTTATATGGGATGACGTTATAACGTATTACGTTATATGGGAAGACGTTATAACGTATTGCGTTTAATGCTATGACGTTATAACGTATTACGTTATATGGGATGACGTTATAACGTAATAGGTTATATGGTATAACGTTATAACTTATTACGTTATATGGTATGACGTTATAAAGTCATAGGTTATACGGTATGACGTTATAACGTAATACGTCATATGGTATGACGTTATAACGTATTACGTAATATGGGACGACGTTATAACGTATTGCGTTATATGGGATGACGTTGTAACGTATTACGTTCTATGGGATGACGTTATAACGTATTACGTTATGTGGGACGACGTTATAACGTATTGCGTTATATGGGATGACGTTATAACGTAATACCTTATATGGTATGACGTTATAACGTATTACGTTATATGGGAAGACGTTATAACGTATTGCGTTTAATGCTATGACGTTATAACGTATTACGTTATATGGGATGACGTTATAACGTATTACGTAATATGGGATGACGTTATAACGTAATAGGTTATATGGTATAACGTTATAACGTATTAGGTTATATGGGACGACGTTATAACTTATTACGTTATATGGGATGTCGTTATAACGTATTGCGTTATATGGGACGACATTATAACGTATTACGTTATGTGGGACGACGTTATAACTTATTGCGTTATATGGGATGACGTTATAAGGTATTACGTTATATGGGATGACGTTATAACGTATTACGTTATATGGGAAGACGTTATAACGTACTGCGTTATATGGTATGACGTTATACCGTATTACGTTATATGGGATGACGTTATAACGCATTACGTAATATGGGATTACGTTATAACGGATTACGTTATGTGGGACGACGTTATAACTTATTGCGTTATATGGGATGACGTTATAACGTATTACGTTATATGGGATGACGTTATAACGTATTACGATATATGGCATGACGTTATAACGTTATACGTTATGTGGTATGACGTTATAACGTTAATAGGTTATATGGTATGACGTTATACCGAATTACGTTATATGGTATGACGTTATAACGTAAATAGGTTATATGGTATGACGTTATACCGTATTACGTTATATGGGATGACGTTATAACGCATTACGTAATATGGGATTACGTTATAACGGATTACGTTATGTGGGACGACGTTATAACTTATTGCGTTATATGGGATGACGTTATAACGTATTACGTTATATGGGATGACGTTATAACGTATTACGTTATATGGGAAGACGTTATAACGTATTGCGTTATATGGTATGACGTTATAACGTATTACGTTATATGGGATGACGTTATAACGTATTGCGTTATATGGGACGACATTATAACGTATTACGTTATGTGGGACGACGTTATAACGTGTTGCGTTATATGGGATGACGTTATAACGTATTACGTTATATGGGAAGACGTTATAACGTATTGCGTTTAATGCTATGACGTTATAACGTATTACGTTATATGGGATGACGTTATAACGTATTACGTAATATGGGATGACGTTATAACGTATTACGTTCTATGGGATGACGTTATAACGTAATAGGTTATATGGTATAACGTTATAACTTATTACGTTATATGGTATGACGTTATAAAGTCATAGGTTATACGGTATGACGTTATAACGTAATACGTCATATGGTATGACGTTATAACGTATTACGTAATATGGGACGACGTTATAACGTATTGCGTTATATGGGATGATGTTATAACGTATTACGTTCTATGGGATGACGTTATAACGTATTACGTTCTATGGGATGCCGTTATAACGTAATAGGTTATATGGTATAACGTTATAACTTATTACGTTATATGGTATGACGTTATAAAGTCATAGGTTATACGGTATGACGTTATAACGTAATACGTCATATGGTACGACGTTATAACGTATTACGTAATATGGGACGACGTTATAACGTATTGCGTTATATGGGATGACGTTATAACGTATTACGTCATATGGTATAACGTTATAACGTATTACGTTATATGGTATGACGTCATAACGTAATAGGTTATATGGTATGACGTTATAACGTAATACCTTATATGGTATGACGTTATAACGTAAATAGATTATATGGTATGACGTTATACCGTATTACGTTATATGGGATGACATTATAACGCATTACGTAATATGGGATGACGTTATAACGTATTACGTTATGTGGGACGACGTTATAACGTATTGCGTTATATGGGATGACGTTATAACTTCTTACGTTATATGGGATGACGTTATAACGTATTACGTTCTATGGGATGACGTTATAACGTATTACGTAATATGGGACGACGTTATAACGCATTACGTTATATGGGATGACGTTATAACGTATTACGATATATGGCATGACGTTATAACGTAATGCGTTATATGGTATGACGTTATAACGTAATAGGTATTATGGCATGACGCTATAACGTAATACGTTATATGGTATGACGTTGTAACGTAATACGTCATATGGTATGACGTTATAACGTATTACGTTATATGGGATGTCGTTATAACGTAATAGGTTATATGGTATAACGTTATAACGTATTACGTTATATGGTATGACGTTATAACGTCATAGGTTATACGGTATGACGTTATAACGTAATACGTCATATGGTATGACGTTATAACGTATTACGTAATATGGGACGACGATATAACGTAATACGTCATATGGTATGACGTTATAACGTATTACATAATATGGGACCACGTTATAACGCATTACGTTATATGGGATGACGTTATAACGTATTACGTTATATGGAATACCGTTATAACGTATTAGGTTATATGGTATGACGCTATAACGTATTACGTTATATGGCATGACGTTATAACGTAATACGTTATATGGTATGACGTTAATACGTAAATAGGTTATATGGTATGACGTTATACCGGATTACGTTATATGGTATGACATTATAACGTAAATAGGTTATATGGTATAACGTTATAACGTATTAGGTTATATGGGATGACGCTATAACGTATTACGATATATGGCATGACGTTATAACGTAATACGTTATGTGGTATGACGTTATAACGTTAATAGGTTATATGGTATGACGTTATACCGAATTACGTTATATGGTATGACGTTATAACGTAAATAGGTTATATGGTATGACGTTATACCGTATTACGTTATATGGGATGACGTTATAACGCATTACGTAATATGGGATTACGTTATAACGGATTACGTTATGTGGGACGACGTTATAACTTATTGCGTTATATGGGATGATGTTATAACGTATTACGTTCTATGGGATGACGTTATAACGTATTACGTTATATGGGATGTCGTTATAACGTAATAGGTTATATGGTATAACGTTATAACGTATTACGTTATATGGTATGACGTTATAACGTCATAGGTTATACGGTATGACGTTATAACGTAATACGTCATATGGTATGACGTTATAACGTATTACGTAATATGGGACGACGATATAACGTAATACGTTATATGGTATGACGTTATAACGTCATAGGTTATACGGTATGACGTTATAACGTAATACGTCATATGGTATGACGTTATAACGTATTACGTAATATGGGACGACGTTATAACGTATTGCGTTATATGGGATGATGTTATAACGTATTACGTTCTATGGGATGACGTTATAACGTATTACGTTCTATGGGATGCCGTTATAACGTAATAGGTTATATGGTATAACGTTATAACTTATTACGTTATATGGTATGACGTTATAAAGTCATAGGTTATACGGTATGACGTTATAACGTAATACGTCATATGGTATGACGTTATAACGTATTACGTAATATGGGACGACGTTATAACGTATTGCGTTATATGGGATGACGTTATAACGTATTACGTCATATGGTATAACGTTATAACGTATTACGTTATATGGTATGACGTCATAACGTAATAGGTTATATGGTATGACGTTATAACGTAATACCTTATATGGTATGACGTTATAACGTAAATAGATTATATGGTATGACGTTATACCGTATTACGTTATATGGGATGACATTATAACGCATTACGTAATATGGGATGACGTTATAACGTATTACGTTATGTGGGACGACGTTATAACGTATTGCGTTATATGGGATGACGTTATAACTTCTTACGTTATATGGGATGACGTTATAACGTATTACGTTCTATGGGATGACGTTATAACGTATTACGTAATATGGGACGACGTTATAACGCATTACGTTATATGGGATGACGTTATAACGTATTACGATATATGGCATGACGTTATAACGTAATGCGTTATATGGTATGACGTTATAACGTAATAGGTAATATGGCATGACGCTATAACGTAATACGTTATATGGTATGACGTTGTAACGTAATACGTCATATGGTATGACGTTATAACGTATTACGTTATATGGGATGTCGTTATAACGTAATAGGTTATATGGTATAACGTTATAACGTATTACGTTATATGGTATGACGTTATAACGTCATAGGTTATACGGTATGACGTTATAACGTAATACGTCATATGGTATGACGTTATAACGTATTACGTAATATGGGACGACGATATAACGTAATACGTCATATGGTATGACGTTATAACGTATTACATAATATGGGACCACGTTATAACGCATTACGTTATATGGGATGACGTTATAACGTATTACGTTATATGGAATACCGTTATAACGTATTAGGTTATATGGTATGACGCTATAACGTATTACGTTATATGGCATGACGTTATAACGTAATACGTTATATGGTATGACGTTAATACGTAAATAGGTTATATGGTATGACGTTATACCGGATTACGTTATATGGTATGACATTATAACGTAAATAGGTTATATGGTATAACGTTATAACGTATTAGGTTATATGGGATGACGCTATAACGTATTACGATATATGGCATGACGTTATAACGTAATACGTTATGTGGTATGACGTTATAACGTTAATAGGTTATATGGTATGACGTTATACCGGATTACGTTATATGGTATGACATTATAACGTAAATAGGTTATATGGTATAACGTTATAACGTCTTACGTTATATGGGATGACGTTATAACGTATTACGTTATATGGGATGACAGTATAACGTAATACGTTATATGGTATAACGTTATAACGTGTTACGTTATATGGTATGACGTTATAACGTCATAGGTTATACGGTATGACGTTATAACGTAATACGTTATATGGTATGACGTTATAACGTATTACGTAATATGGGACGACGTTATAACGCATTACGTTATGTGGGACGACGTTATAACTTATTGCGTTATATGGGATGACGTTATAACGTATTACGTTATATGGGATGACGTTATAACGTATTACGTTATATGGGAAGACGTTATAACGTATTGCGTTTAATGCTATGACGTTATAACGTATTACGTTATATGGGATGACGTTATAACGTAATAGGTTATATGGTATAACGTTATAACTTATTACGTTATATGGTATGACGTTATAAAGTCATAGGTTATACGGTATGACGTTATAACGTAATACGTCATATGGTATGACGTTATAACGTATTACGTAATATGGGACGACGTTATAACGTATTGCGTTATATGGGATGACGTTATAACGTATTACGTTCTATGGGATGACGTTATAACGTATTACGTTATGTGGGACGACGTTATAACGTATTGCGTTATATGGGATGACGTTATAACGTCTTACGTTATATGGGATGACGTTATAACGTATTACGTTCTATGGGATGACGTTATAACGTAATAGGTTATATGGTATAACGTTATAACTTATTACGTTATATGGTATGACGTTATAAAGTCATAGGTTATACGGTATGACGTTATAACGTAATACGTCATATGGTATGACGTTATAACGTATTACGTAATATGGGACGACGTTATAACGTATTGCGTTGTATGGGATGACGTTATAACGTATTACGTTCTATGGGATGACGTTATAACGTAATAGGTTATATGGTATAACGTTATAACTTATTACGTTATATGGTATGACGTTATAACGTCATAGGTTATAAGGTATGACGTTATAACGTAATACGTCATATGGTATAACGTTATAACGTATTACGTTATATGGTATGACGTCATAACGTAATAGGTTATATGGTATGACGTTATAACGTAATACCTTATATGGTATGACGTTATAACGTAAATAGATTATATGGTATGACGTTATACCGTATTACGTTATATGGGATGACGTTATAACGCATTACGTAATATGGGATGACGTTATAACGTATTACGTTATGTGGGACGACGTTATAACGTATTGCGTTATATGGGATGACGTTATAACGTAAATAGGTTATATGGTATGACGTTATACCGTATTACGTTATATGGGATGACGTTATAACGCATTACGTTATATGGGATGACGTTATAACGTATTACGTTATATGGGAAGACGTTATAACGTATTGCGTTATATGGTATGACGTTATAACGTATTACGTTATATGGGATGACGTTATAACGTATTGCGTTATATGGGACGACATTATAACGTATTACGTTATGTGGGACGACGTTATAACGTGTTGCGTTATATGGGATGACGTTATAACGTATTACGTTATATGGGAAGACGTTATAACGTATTGCGTTTAATGCTATGACGTTATAACGTATTACGTTATATGGGATGACGTTATAACGTATTACGTAATATGGGATGACGTTATAACGTAATAGGTTATATGGTATAACGTTATAACGTATTAGGTTATATGGGACGACGTTATAACTTATTACGTTATATGGGATGTCGTTATAACGTATTGCGTTATATGGGACGACATTATAACGTATTACGTTATGTGGGACGACGTTATAACTTATTGCGTTATATGGGATGACGTTATAAGGTATTACGTTATATGGGATGACGTTATAACGTATTACGTTATATGGGATGACGTTATAACGTACTGCGTTATATGGTATGACGTTATACCGTATTACGTTATATGGGATGACGTTATAACGCATTACGTAATATGGGATGACGTTATAACGGATTACGTTATGTGGGACGACGTTATAACTTATTGCGTTATATGGGATGACGTTATAACGTATTACGTTATATGGGATGACGTTATAACGTATTACGATATATGGCATGACGTTATAACGTTATACGTTATGTGGTATGACGTTATAACGTTAATAGGTTATATGGTATGACGTTATACCGAATTACGTTATATGGTATGACGTTATAACGTAAATAGGTTATATGGTATGACGTTATACCGTATTACGTTATATGGGATGACGTTATAACGCATTACGTAATATGGGATTACGTTATAACGGATTACGTTATGTGGGACGACGTTATAACTTATTGCGTTATATGGGATGACGTTATAACGTATTACGTTATATGGGATGACGTTATAACGTATTACGTTATATGGGAAGACGTTATAACGTATTGCGTTATATGGTATGACGTTATAACGTATTACGTTATATGGGATGACGTTATAACGTATTGCGTTATATGGGACGACATTATAACGTATTACGTTATGTGGGACGACGTTATAACGTGTTGCGTTATATGGGATGACGTTATAACGTATTACGTTATATGGGAAGACGTTATAACGTATTGCGTTTAATGCTATGACGTTATAACGTATTACGTTATATGGGATGACGTTATAACGTATTACGTAATATGGGATGACGTTATAACGTATTACGTTCTATGGGATGACGTTATAACGTAATAGGTTATATGGTATAACGTTATAACTTATTACGTTATATGGTATGACGTTATAAAGTCATAGGTTATACGGTATGACGTTATAACGTAATACGTCATATGGTATGACGTTATAACGTATTACGTAATATGGGACGACGTTATAACGTATTGCGTTATATGGGATGATGTTATAACGTATTACGTTCTATGGGATGACGTTATAACGTATTACGTTCTATGGGATGCCGTTATAACGTAATAGGTTATATGGTATAACGTTGTAACTTATTACGTTATATGGTATGACGTTATAAAGTCATAGGTTATACGGTATGACGTTATAACGTAATACGTCATATGGTATGACGTTATAACGTATTACGTAATATGGGACGACGTTATAACGTATTGCGTTATATGGGATGACGTTATAACGTATTACGTCATATGGTATAACGTTATAACGTATTACGTTATATGGTATGACGTCATAACGTAATAGGTTATATGGTATGACGTTATAACGTAATACCTTATATGGTATGACGTTATAACGTAAATAGGTTATATGGTATGACGTTATACCGTATTACGTTATATGGGATGACATTATAACGCATTACGTAATATGGGATGACGTTATAACGTATTACGTTATGTGGGACGACGTTATAACGTATTGCGTTATATGGGATGACGTTATAACTTCTTACGTTATATGGGATGACGTTATAACGTATTACGTTCTATGGGATGACGTTATAACGTATTACGTAATATGGGACGACGTTATAACGCATTACGTTATATGGGATGACGTTATAACGTATTACGATATATGGCATGACGTTATAACGTAATGCGTTATATGGTATGACGTTATAACGTAATAGGTAATATGGCATGACGCTATAACGTAATACGTTATATGGTATGACGTTGTAACGTAATACGTCATATGGTATGACGTTATAACGTATTACGTTATATGGGATGTCGTTATAACGTAATAGGTTATATGGTATAACGTTATAACGTATTACGTTATATGGTATGACGTTATAACGACATAGGTTATACGGTATGACGTTATAACGTAATACGTCATATGGTATGACGTTATAACGTATTACGTAATATGGGACGACGATATAACGTAATACGTCATATGGTATGACGTTATAACGTATTACATAATATGGGACCACGTTATAACGCATTACGTTATATGGGATGACGTTATAACGTATTACGTTATATGGAATACCGTTATAACGTATTAGGTTATATGGTATGACGCTATAACGTATTACGTTATATGGCATGACGTTATAACGTAATACGTTATATGGTATGACGTTAATACGTAAATAGGTTATATGGTATGACGTTATACCGGATTACGTTATATGGTATGACATTATAACGTAAATAGGTTATATGGTATAACGTTATAACGTATTAGGTTATATGGGATGACGCTATAACGTATTACGATATATGGCATGACGTTATAACGTAATACGTTATGTGGTATGACGTTATAACGTTAATAGGTTATATGGTATGACGTTATACCGAATTACGTTATATGGTATGACGTTATAACGTAAATAGGTTATATGGTATGACGTTATACCGTATTACGTTATATGGCATGACGTTATAACGTATTGCGTTATATGGTATGATGTTATAACGCATTACGCAATATGGGATGACGTTATAACGTATTACGTTATGTGGGACGACGTTATAACGTATTGCGTTATATGGGATGACGTTATAACGTATTACGTTATATGGGATGATGTTATAACGTAATAGGTTATGTGGTATGACGTTATAACGTTAATAGGTTATATGGTATGACGTTATACCGAATTACGTTATATGGTATGACGTTATAACGTAAATAGGTTATATGGTATGACGTTATACCGTATTACGTTATATGGGATGACGTTATAACGCATTACGTAATATGGGATTACGTTATAACGGATTACGTTATATGGGATGACGTTATAACGTATTGCGTTATATGGGACGACATTATAACGTATTACGTTATGTGGGACGACGTTATAACGTGTTGCGTTATATGGGATGACGTTATAACGTATTACGTTATATGGGAAGACGTTATAACGTATTGCGTTTAATGCTATGACGTTATAACGTATTACGTTATATGGGATGACGTTATAACGTATTACGTAATATGGGATGACGTTATAATGTAATAGGTTATATGGTACAACGTTATAACGTATTAGGTTATATGGGATGACGTTATAACGTATTACGTTATATGGGATGACGTTATAACGTATTACGTTATATGGGATGACGTTATAACGTATTACGTTATATGGGAAGACGTTATAACGTATTGCGTTATATGGTATGACGTTATAACGTATTACGTTATATGGGATGACGTTATAACGTAATAGGTTATATGGTATGACGTTATAACGTAATAGGTTATATGGTATAACGTTATAACGTATTAGGTTATATGGTATGACGCTATAACGTATTACGTTATATGGCATGACGTTATAACGTATTGCGTTATATGGTATGATGTTATAACGCATTACGCAATATGGGATGACGTTATAACGTATTACGTTATGTGGGACGACGTTATAACGTATTGCGTTATATGGGATGACGTTATAACGTATTACGTTATATGGGATGATGTTATAACGTAATAGGTTATATGGTATAACGTTATAACGTATTACGTTATATGGTATGACGTCATAACGTAATAGGTTATATGGTATGACGTTATAACGTAATACCTTATATGGTATGACGTTATAACGTAAATAGGTTATATGGTATGACGTTATACCGTATTACGTTATATGGGATGACGTTATAACGCATTACGCAATATGGGATGACGTTATAACGTATTACGTTATGTGGGACGACGTTATAACGTAATGCGTTATATGGGATGACGTTATAACGTATTACGTTATATGGGATGACGTTATAACGTATTACGTTATATGGGATGACGTTATAACGTATTACGTTATATGGGAAGACGTTATAACGTATTGCGTTATATGGTATGACGTTATAACGTATTACGTTATATGGGATGACGTTATAACGTAATAGGTTATATGGTATGACGTTATAACGTAATAGGTTATATGGTATAACGTTATAACGTATTAGGTTATATGGTATGACGCTATAACGTATTACGTTATATGGCATGACGTTATAACGTAATAGGTTATATGGTATGACGTTATAACGTCATAGGTTATACGGTATGACGTTATAACGTAATAGGTTATATGGCATGACGCTATAATGTATTACGTTATATGGCGTGACGTTATAACGTAATACGTTATATGGTATGACGTTATAACGTCATAGGTTATACGGTATGACGTTATAACGTAATAGGTTATATGGCATGACGCTATAACGTAATACGTTATATGGTATGACGTTATAACGTAAATAGATTATATGGTATGACGTTATACCGTATTACGTTATATGGGATGACGTTATAACTCATTACGTAATATGGGATGACGTTATAACGTATTACGTTATGTGGGATGACGTTATAACGTATTACGTTCTATGGGATGACGTTATAACGTATTACGTTATGTGGGACGACGTTATAACGTATTGCGTTATATGGGATGACGTTATAACGTCTTACGTTATATGGGATGACGTTATAACGTATTACGTTCTATGGGATGACGTTATAACGTAATAGGTTATATGGTATAACGTTATAACTTATTACGTTATATGGTATGACGTTATAAAGTCATAGGTTATACGGTATGACGTTATAACGTAATACGTCATATGGTATGACGTTATAACGTATTACGTAATATGGGACGACGTTATAACGTATTGCGTTGTATGGGATGACGTTATAACGTATTACTTTCTATGGGATGACGTTATAACGTAATAGGTTATATGGTATAACGTTATAACATATTACGTTATATGGTATGACGTTATAACGTCATAGGTTATAAGGTATGACGTTATAACGTAATACGTCATATGGTATAACGTTATAACGTATTACGTTATATGGTATGACGTCATAACGTAATAGGTTATATGGTATGACGTTATAACGTAATACCTTATATGGTATGACGTTATAACGTAAATAGATTATATGGTATGACGTTATACCGTATTACGTTATATGGGATGACGTTATAACGCATTACGTAATATGGGATGACGTTATAACGTATTACGTTATGTGGGACGACGTTATAACGTATTGCGTTATATGGGATGACGTTATAACGTAAATAGGTTATATGGTATGACGTTATACCGTATTACGTTATATGGGATGACGTTATAACGCATTACGTAATATGGGATTACGTTATAACGGATTACGTTATGTGGGACGACGTTATAACTTATTGCGTTATATGGGATGACGTTATAACGTATTACGTTATATGGGATGACGTTATAACGTATTACGTTATATGGGAAGACGTTATAACGTATTGCGTTTAATGCTATGACGTTATAACGTATTACGTTATATGGGATGACGTTATAACGTATTACGTAATATGGGATGACGTTATAACGTAATAGGTTATATGGTATAACGTTATAACGTATTAGGTTATATGGGACGACGTTATAACTTATTACGTTATATGGTATGACGTTATAAAGTCATAGGTTATACGGTATGACGTTATAACGTAATACGTCATATGGTATGACGTTATAACGTATTACGTAATATGGGACGACGTTATAACGTATTGCGTTATATGGGATGACGTTATAACGTATTACGTTCTATGGGATGACGTTATAACGTATTACGTTATGTGGGACGACGTTATAACGTATTGCGTTATATGGGATGACGTTATAACGTCTTACGTTATATGGGATGACGTTATAACGTATTACGTTCTATGGGATGACGTTATAACGTAATAGGTTATATGGTATAACGTTATAACTTATTACGTTATATGGTATGACGTTATAAAGTCATAGGTTATACGGTATGACGTTATAACGTAATACGTCATATGGTATGACGTTATAACGTATTACGTAATATGGGACGACGTTATAACGTATTGCGTTGTATGGGATGACGTTATAACGTATTACGTTCTATGGGATGACGTTATAACGTAATAGGTTATATGGTATAACGTTATAACTTATTACGTTATATGGTATGACGTTATAACGTCATAGGTTATAAGGTATGACGTTATAACGTAATACGTCATATGGTATAACGTTATAACGTATTACGTTATATGGTATGACGTCATAACGTAATAGGTTATATGGTATGACGTTATAACGTAATACCTTATATGGTATGACGTTATAACGTAAATAGATTATATGGTATGACGTTATACCGTATTACGTTATATGGGATGACGTTATAACGCATTACGTAATATGGGATGACGTTATAACGTATTACGTTATGTGGGACGACGTTATAACGTATTGCGTTATATGGGATGACGTTATAACGTAAATAGGTTATATGGTATGACGTTATACCGTATTACGTTATATGGGATGACGTTATAACGCATTACGCAATATGGGATTACGTTATAACGGATTACGTTATGTGGGACGACGTTATAACTTATTGCGTTATATGGGATGACGTTATAACGTATTACGTTATATGGGATGACGTTATAACGTATTACGTTATATGGGAAGACGTTATAACGTATTGCGTTATATGGTATGACGTTATAACGTATTACGTTATATGGGATGACGTTATAACGTATTGCGTTATATGGGACGACATTATAACGTATTACGTTATGTGGGACGACGTTATAACGTGTTGCGTTATATGGGATGACGTTATAACGTATTACGTTATATGGGAAGACGTTATAACGTATTGCGTTTAATGCTATGACGTTATAACGTATTACGTTATATGGGATGACGTTATAACGTATTACGTAATATGGGATGACGTTATAACGTAATAGGTTATATGGTATAACGTTATAACGTATTAGGTTATATGGGACGACGTTATAACTTATTACGTTATATGGGATGACGTTATAACGTATTGCGTTATATGGGACGACATTATAACGTATTACGTTATGTGGGACGACGTTATAACTTATTGCGTTATATGGGATGACGTTATAAGGTATTACGTTATATGGGATGACGTTATAACGTATTACGTTATATGGGAAGCCGTTATAACGTACTGCGTTATATGGTATGACGTTATACCGTATTACGTTATATGGGATGACGTTATAACGCATTACGTAATATGGGATTACGTTATAACGGATTACGTTATGTGGGACGACGTTATAACTTATTGCGTTATATGGGATGACGTTATAACGTATTACGTTATATGGGATGACGTTATAACGTATTACGATATATGGCATGACGTTATAACGTTATACGTTATGTGGTATGACGTTATAACGTTAATAGGTTATATGGTATGACGTTATACCGAATTACGTTATATGGTATGACGTTATAACGTAAATAGGTTATATGGTATGACGTTATACCGTATTACGTTATATGGGATGACGTTATAACGCATTACGTAATATGGGATTACGTTATAACGGATTACGTTATGTGGGACGACGTTATAACTTATTGCGTTATATGGGATGACGTTATAACGTATTACGTTATATGGGATGACGTTATAACGTATTACGTTATATGGGAAGACGTTATAACGTATTGCGTTATATGGTATGACGTTATAACGTATTACGTTATATGGGATGACGTTATAACGTATTGCGTTATATGGGACGACATTATAACGTATTACGTTATGTGGGACGACGTTATAACGTGTTGCGTTATATGGGATGACGTTATAACGTATTACGTTATATGGGAAGACGTTATAACGTATTGCGTTTAATGCTATGACGTTATAACGTATTACGTTATATGGGATGACGTTATAACGTATTACGTAATATGGGATGACGTTATAACGTATTACGTAATATGGGATGACGTTATAACGTAATAGGTTATATGGTATAACGTTATAACGTATTACGTTATATGGTATGACGTCATAACGAAATAGGTTATATGGTGTGACGTTATAACGTAATACCTTATATGGTATTACGTTATAACGTAAATAGGTTATATGGTATGACGTTATACCGTATTACGTTATATGGGATGACGTTATAACGCATTACGTAGTATGGGATGACGTTATAACGTATTACGTTATGTGGGACGACGTTATAACGTATTGCGTTATATGGGATGACGTTATAACGTATTACGTTATATGGGGTGATGTTATAACGTAATAGGTTATATGGTATAACGTTATAACGTATTACGTTATATGGTATGACGTCATAACGTAATAGGTTATATGGTATGACGTTATAACGTAATACCTTATATGGTATGACGTTATAACGTAAATAGATTATATGGTATGACGTTATACCGTATTACGTTATATGGGATGACGTTATAACGCATTACGTAATATGGGATGACGTTATAACGTATTACGTTATGTGGGACGACGTTATAACGTATTGCGTTATATGGGATGACGTTATAACGTCTTACGTTATATGGGATGACGTTATAACGTATTACGTTCTATGGGATGACGTTATAACGTAATAGGTTATATGGTATAACGTTATAACTTATTACGTTATATGGTATGACGTTATAAAGTCATAGGTTATACGGTATGACGTTATAACGTAATACGTCATATGGTATGACGTTATAACGTATTACGAAATATGGGACGACGTTATAACGTATTGCGTTATATGGGATGACGTTATAACGTATTAGGTTCTATGGGATCACGTTATAACGTAATAGGTTATATGGTATAACGTTATAACTTATTACGTTATATGGTATGACGTTATAACGTCATAGGTTATACGGTATGACGTTATAACGTAATACGTCATATGGTATAACGTTATAACGTATTACGTTATATGGTATGACGTCATAACGTAATAGGTTATATGGTATGACGTTATAACGTAATACCTTATATGGTATGACGTTATAACGTAAATAGATTATATGGTATGACGTTATACCGTATTACGTTATATGGGATGACGTTATAACGCATTACGTAATATGGGATGACGTTATAACGTATTACGTTATGTGGGACGACGTTATAACGTATTGCGTTATATGGGATGACGTTATAACGTCTTACGTTATATGGGATGACGTTATAACGTATTACGTTCTATGGGATGACCTTATAACGTAATAGGTTATATGGTATAACGTTATAACGTATTAGGTTATATGGGATGACGCTATAACGTATTACGTTATATGGCATGACGTTATAACGTTATACGTTATGTGGTATGACGTTATAACGTTAACAGGTTATATGGTATGACGTTATACCGAATTACGTTATATGGTATGACGTTATAACGTAAATAGGTTATATGGTATGACGTTATACCGTATTACGTTATATGGGATGACGTTATAACGCATTACGTAATATGGGATTACGTTATAACGGATTACGTTATGTGGGACGACGTTATAACTTATTGCGTTATATGGGATGACGTTATAACGTATTACGTTATATGGGATGACGTTATAACGTATTTCGTTATATGGGAAGACGTTATAACGTATTGCGTTATATGGTATGACGTTATAACGTATTACGTTATATGGGATGACGTTATAACGTATTGCGTTATATGGGACGACATTATAACGTATTACGTTATGTGGGACGACGTTATAACGTGTTGCGTTATATGGGATGACGTTATAACGTATTACGTTATATGGGAAGACGTTATAACGTATTGCGTTTAATGCTATGACGTTATAACGTATTACGTTATATGGGATGACGTTATAACGTATTACGTAATATGGGATGACGTTATAACGTATTACGTTCTATGGGATGACGTTATAACGTAATAGGTTATATGGTATAACGTTATAACTTATTACGTTATATGGTATGACGTTATAAAGTCATAGGTTATACGGTATGACGTTATACCGTATTACGTTATATGGGATGACGTTATAACGCATTACGTAATATGGGATGACGTTATAACGTATTACGTTATGTGGGACGACGTTATAACGTATTGCGTTATATGGGATGACGTTATAACGTCTTACGTTATATGGGATGACGTTATAACGTATTACGTTCTATGGGATGACGTTATAACGTAATAGGTTATATGGTATAACGTTATAACTTATTACGTTATATGGTATGACGTTATAAAGTCATAGGTTATACGGTATGACGTTATAACGTAATACGTCATATGGTATGACGTTATAACGTATTACGAAATATGGGACGACGTTATAACGTATTGCGTTATATGGGATGACGTTATAACGTATTAGGTTCTATGGGATCACGTTATAACGTAATAGGTTATATGGTATAACGTTATAACTTATTACGTTATATGGTATGACGTTATAACGTCATAGGTTATACGGTATGACGTTATAACGTAATACGTAATATGGTATAACGTTATAACGTATTACGTTATATGGTATGACGTCATAACGTAATAGGTTATATGGTATGACGTTATAACGTAATACCTTATATGGTATGACGTTATAACGTAAATAGATTATATGGTATGACGTTATACCGTATTACGTTATATGGGATGACGTTATAACGCATTACGTAATATGGGATGACGTTATAACGTATTACGTTATGTGGGACGACGTTATAACGTATTGCGTTATATGGGATGACGTTATAACGTCTTACGTTATATGGGATGACGTAATAACGTATTACGTTCTATGGGATGACCTTATAACGTAATAGGTTATATGGTATAACGTTATAACGTATTAGGTTATATGGGATGACGCTATAACGTATTACGTTATATGGCATGACGTTATAACGTTATACGTTATGTGGTATGACGTTATAACGTTAATAGGTTATATGGTATGACGTTATACCGAATTACGTTATATGGTATGACGTTATAACGTAAATAGGTTATATGGTATGACGTTATACCGTATTACGTTATATGGGATGACGTTATAACGCATTACGTAATATGGGATTACGTTATAACGTATTGCGTTTAATGCTATGACGTTATAACGTATTACGTTATATGGGATGACGTTATAACGTATTACGTAATATGGGATGACGTTATAACGTATTACGTTCTATGGGATGACGTTATAACGTAATAGGTTATATGGTATAACGTTATAACTTATTACGTTATATGGTATGACGTTATAAAGTCATAGGTTATACGGTATGACGTTATAACGTAATACGTCATATGGTATGACGTTATAACGTATTACGTAATATGGGACGACGTTATAACGTATTGCGTTATATGGGATGACGTTATAACGTCTTACGTTATATGGGATGACGTTATAACGTATTACGTTCTATGGGATGACGTTATAACGTAATAGGTTATATGGTATAACGTTATAACTTATTACGTTATATGGTATGACGTTATAAAGTCATAGGTTATACGGTATGACGTTATAACGTAATACGTCATATGGTATGACGTTATAACGTATTACGTAATATGGGACGACGTTATAACGTATTGCGTTGTATGGGATGACGTTATAACGTATTACGTTCTATGGGATGACGTTATAACGTAATAGGTTATATGGTATAACGTTATAACTTATTACGTTATATGGTATGACGTTATAACGTCATAGGTTATAAGCTATGACGTTATAACGTAATACGTCATATGGTATAACGTTATAACGTATTACGTTATATGGTATGACGTCATAACGTAATAGGTTATATGGTATGACGTTATAACGTAATACCTTATATGGTATGACGTTATAACGTAAATAGATTATATGGTATGACGTTATACCGTATTACGTTATATGGGATGACGTTATAACGCATTACGTAATATGGGATGACGTTAGAACGTATTACGTTATGTGGGACGACGTTATAACGTATTGCGTTATATGGGATGACGTTATAACGTAAATAGGTTATATGGTATGACGTTATACCGTATTACGTTATATGGGATGACGTTATAACGCATTACGTAATATGGGATTACGTTATAACGGATTACGTTATGTGGGACGACGTTATAACTTATTGCGTTATATGGGATGACGTTATAACGTATTACGTTATATGGGATGACGGTATAACGTATTACGTTATATGGGAAGACGTTATAACGTATTGCGTTATATGGTATGACGTTATAACGTATTACGTTATATGGGATGACGTTATAACGTATTGCGTTATATGGGACGACATTATAACGTATTACGTTATGTGGGACGACGTTATAACGTGTTGCGTTATATGGGATGACGTTATAACGTATTACGTTATATGGGAAGACGTTATAACGTATTGCGTTTAATGCTATGACGTTATAACGTATTACGTTATATGGGATGACGTTATAACGTATTACGTAATATGGGATGACGTTATAACGTAATAGGTTATATGGTATAACGTTATAACGTATTAGGTTATATGGGACGGCGTTATAACTTATTACGTTATATGGGATGACGTTATAACGTATTGCGTTATATGGGACGACATTATAACGTATTACGTTATGTGGGACGACGTTATAACTTATTGCGTTATATGGGATGACGTTATAAGGTATTACGTTATATGGGATGACGTTATAACGTATTACGTTATATGGGAAGACGTTATAACGTACTGCGTTATATGGTATGACGTTATACCGTATTACGTTATATGGGATGACGTTATAACGCATTACGTAATATGGGATTACGTTATAACGGATTACGTTATGTGGGACGACGTTATAACTTATTGCGTTATATGGGATGACGTTATAACGTATTACGTTATATGGGATGACGTTATAACGTATTGCGTTATATGGGACGACATTATAACGTATTACGTTATGTGGGACGACGATATAACGTGTTGCGTTATATGGGATGACGTTATAACGTATTACGTTATATGGGAAGACGTTATAACGTATTGCGTTTAATGCTATGACGTTATAACGTATTACGTTATATGGGATGACGTTATAACGTAATAGGTTATATGGTATAACGTTATAACTTATTACGTTATATGGTATGACGCTATAAAGTCATAGGTTATACGGTATGACGTTATAACGTAATACGTCATATGGTATGACGTTATAACGTATTACGTAATATGGGACGACGTTATAACGTATTGCGTTATATGGGATGACGTTATAACGTATTACGTTCTATGGGATGACGTTATAACGTATTACGTTATGTGGGACGACGTTATAACGTATTGCGTTATATGGGATGACGTTATAACGTCTTACGTTATATGGGATGACGTTATAACGTATTACGTTCTATGGGATGACGTTATAACGTAATAGGTTATATGGTATAACGTTATAACTTATTACGTTATATGGTATGACGTTATAAAGTCATAGGTTATACGGTATGACGTTATAACGTAATACGTCATATGGTATGACGTTATAACGTATTACGTAATATGGGACGACGTTATAACGTATTGCGTTGTATGGGATGACGTTATAACGTATTACGTTCTATGGGATGACGTTATAACGTAATAGGTTATATGGTATAACGTTATAACTTATTACGTTATATGGTATGACGTTATAACGTCATAGGTTATAAGGTATGACGTTATAACGTAATACGTCATATGGTATAACGTTATAACGTATTACGTTATATGGTATGACGTCATAACGTAATAGGTTATATGGTATGACGTTATAACGTAATACCTTATATGGTATGACGTTATAACGTAAATAGATTATATGGTATGACGTTATACCGTATTACGTTATATGGGATGACGTTATAACGCATTACGTAATATGGGATGACGTTATAACGTATTACGTTATGTGGGACGACGTTATAACGTATTGCGTTATATGGGATGACGTTATAACGTAAATAGGTTATATGGTATGACGTTATACCGTATTACGTTATATGGGATGACGTTATAACGCATTACGTTATATGGGATGACGTTATAACGTATTACGTTATATGGGAAGACGTTATAACGTATTGCGTTATATGGTATGACGTTATAACGTATTACGTTATATGGGATGACGTTATAACGTATTGCGTTATATGGGACGACATTATAACGTATTACGTTATGTGGGACGACGTTATAACGTGTTGCGTTATATGGGATGACGTTATAACGTATTACGTTATATGGGAAGACGTTATAACGTATTGCGTTTAATGCTATGACGTTATAACGTATTACGTTATATGGGATGACGTTATAACGTATTACGTAATATGGGATGACGTTATAACGTAATAGGTTATATGGTATAACGTTATAACGTATTAGGTTATATGGGACGACGTTATAACTTATTACGTTATATGGGATGTCGTTATAACGTATTGCGTTATATGGGACGACATTATAACGTATTACGTTATGTGGGACGACGTTATAACTTATTGCGTTATATGGGATGACGTTATAAGGTATTACGTTATATGGGATGACGTTATAACGTATTACGTTATATGGGAAGACGTTATAACGTACTGCGTTATATGGTATGACGTTATACCGTATTACGTTATATGGGATGACGTTATAACGCATTACGTAATATGGGATTACGTTATAACGGATTACGTTATGTGGGACGACGTTATAACTTATTGCGTTATATGGGATGACGTTATAACGTATTACGTTATATGGGATGACGTTATAACGTATTACGATATATGGCATGACGTTATAACGTTATACGTTATGTGGTATGACGTTATAACGTTAATAGGTTATATGGTATGACGTTATACCGAATTACGTTATATGGTATGACGTTATAACGTAAATAGGTTATATGGTATGACGTTATACCGTATTACGTTATATGGGATGACGTTATAACGCATTACGTAATATGGGACTACGTTATAACGGATTACGTTATGTGGGACGACGTTATAACTTATTGCGTTATATGGGATGACGTTATAACGTATTACGTTATATGGGATGACGTTATAACGTATTACGTTATATGGGAAGACGTTATAACGTATTGCGTTATATGGTATGACGTTATAACGTATTACGTTATATGGGACGACATTATAACGTATTACGTTATGTGGGACGACGTTATAACGTGTTGCGTTATATGGGATGACGTTATAACGTATTACGTTATATGGGAAGACGTTATAACGTATTGCGTTTAATGCTATGACGTTATAACGTATTACGTTATATGGGATGACGTTATAACGTATTACGTAATATGGGATGACGTTATAACGTATTACGTTCTATGGGATGACGTTATAACGTAATAGGTTATATGGTATAACGTTATAACTTATTACGTTATATGGTATGACGTTATAAAGTCATAGGTTATACGGTATGACGTTATAACGTAATACGTCATATGGTATGACGTTATAACGTATTACGTAATATGGGACGACGATATAACGTAATACGTCATATGGTATGACGTTATAACGTATTACATAATATGGGACCACGTTATAACGCATTACGTTATATGGGATGACGTTATAACGTATTACGTTATATGGAATACCGTTATAACGTATTAGGTTATATGGTATGACGCTATAACGTATTACGTTATATGGCATGACGTTATAACGTAATACGTTATATGGTATGACGTTAATACGTAAATAGGTTATATGGTATGACGTTATACCGGATTACGTTATATGGTATGACATTATAACGTAAATAGGTTATATGGTATAACGTTATAACGTATTAGGTTATATGGGATGACGCTATAACGTATTACGATATATGGCATGACGTTATAACGTAATACGTTATGTGGTATGACGTTATAACGTTAATAGGTTATATGGTATGACGTTATACCGAATTACGTTATATGGTATGACGTTATAACGTAAATAGGTTATATGGTATGACGTTATACCGTATTACGTTATATGGGATGACGTTATAACGCATTACGTAATATGGGATTACGTTATAACGGATTACGTTATGTGGGACGACGTTATAACTTATTGCGTTATATGGGATGACGTTATAACGTATTACGTTATATGGGATGACGTTATAACGTATTACGTTATATGGGAAGACGTTATAACGTATTGCGTTATATGGTATGACGTTATAACGTATTACGTTATATGGGATGACGTTATAACGTATTGCGTTATATGGGACGACATTATAACGTATTACGTTATGTGGGACGACGTTATAACGTGTTGCGTTATATGGGATGACGTTATAACGTATTACGTTATATGGGAAGACGTTATAACGTATTGCGTTTAATGCTATGACGTTATAACGTATTACGTTATATGGGATGACGTTATAACGTATTACGTAATATGGGATGACGTTATAATGTAATAGGTTATATGGTATAACGCTATAACGTATTAGGTTATATGGGATGACGTTATAACGTATTACGTTATATGGGATGACGTTATAACGTATTACGTTATATGGGATGACGTTATAACGTATTACGTTATATGGGAAGACGTTATAACGTATTGCGTTATATGGTATGACGTTATAACGTATTACGTTATATGGGATGACGTTATAACGTAATAGGTTATATGGTATGACGTTATAACGTAATAGGTTATATGGTATAACGTTATAACGTATTAGGTTATATGGTATGACGCTATAACGTATTACGTTATATGGCATGACGTTATAACGTATTGCGTTATATGGTATGATGTTATAACGCATTACGCAATATGGGATGACGTTATAACGTATTACGTTATGTGGGACGACGTTATAACGTATTGCGTTATATGGGATGACGTTATAACGTATTACGTTATATGGGATGATGTTATAACGTAATAGGTTATATGGTATAACGTTATAACGTATTACGTTATATGGTATGACGTCATAACGTAATAGGTTATATGGTATGACGTTATAACGTAATACCTTATATGGTATGACGTTATAACGTAAATAGGTTATATGGTATGACGTTATACCGTATTACGTTATATGGGATGACGTTATAACGCATTACGCAATATGGGATGACGTTATAACGTATTACGTTATGTGGGACGACGTTATAACGTAATGCGTTATATGGGATGACGTTATAACGTATTACGTTATATGGGATGACGTTATAACGTATTACGTTATATGGGATGACGTTATAACGTATTACGTTATATGGGAAGACGTTATAACGTATTAGGTTATATGGTATGACGCTATAACGTATTACGTTATATGGCATGACGTTATAACGTAATAGGTTATATGGTATGACGTTATAACGTCATAGGTTATACGGTATGACGTTATAACGTAATAGGTTATATGGCATGACGCTATAATGTATTACGTTATATGGCGTGACGTTATAACGTAATACGTTATATGGTATGACGTTATAACGTCATAGGTTATACGGTATGACGTTATAACGTAATAGGTTATATGGCATGACGCTATAACGTAATACGTTATATGGTATGACGTTATAACGTAAATAGATTATATGGTATGACGTTATACCGTATTACGTTATATGGGATGACGTTATAACTCATTACGTAATATGGGATGACGTTATAACGTATTACGTTATGTGGGATGACGTTATAACGTATTACGTTCTATGGGATGACGTTATAACGTATTACGTTATGTGGGACGACGTTATAACGTATTGCGTTATATGGGATGACGTTATAACGTCTTACGTTATATGGGATGACGTTATAACGTATTACGTTCTATGGGATGACGTTATAACGTAATAGGTTATATGGTATAACGTTATAACTTATTACGTTATATGGTATGACGTTATAAAGTCATAGGTTATACGGTATGACGTTATAACGTAATACGTCATATGGTATGACGTTATAACGTATTACGTAATATGGGACGACGTTATAACGTATTGCGTTGTATGGGATGACGTTATAACGTATTACTTTCTATGGGATGACGTTATAACGTAATAGGTTATATGGTATAACGTTATAACATATTACGTTATATGGTATGACGTTATAACGTCATAGGTTATAAGGTATGACGTTATAACGTAATACGTCATATGGTATAACGTTATAACGTATTACGTTATATGGTATGACGTCATAACGTAATAGGTTATATGGTATGACGTTATAACGTAATACCTTATATGGTATGACGTTAT
Source organism: Bombus vancouverensis nearcticus (assembly GCF_051014615.1). Classification (NCBI taxonomy): domain Eukaryota; kingdom Metazoa; phylum Arthropoda; class Insecta; order Hymenoptera; family Apidae; genus Bombus; species Bombus vancouverensis. The sequence continues at coordinate 2,010,060 of NW_027468911.1, forward strand.
AACGTAAATAGATTATATGGTATGACGTTATACCGTATTACGTTATATGGGATGACGTTATAACGCATTACGTAATATGGGATGACGTTATAACGTATTACGTTATGTGGGACGACGTTATAACGTATTGCGTTATATGGGATGACGTTATAACGTAAATAGGTTATATGGTATGACGTTATACCGTATTACGTTATATGGGATGACGTTATAACGCATTACGTAATATGGGATTACGTTATAACGGATTACGTTATGTGGGACGACGTTATAACTTATTGCGTTATATGGGATGACGTTATAACGTATTACGTTATATGGGATGACGTTATAACGTATTACGTTATATGGGAAGACGTTATAACGTATTGCGTTTAATGCTATGACGTTATAACGTATTACGTTATATGGGATGACGTTATAACGTATTACGTAATATGGGATGACGTTATAACGTAATAGGTTATATGGTATAACGTTATAACGTATTAGGTTATATGGGACGACGTTATAACTTATTACGTTATATGGTATGACGTTATAAAGTCATAGGTTATACGGTATGACGTTATAACGTAATACGTCATATGGTATGACGTTATAACGTATTACGTAATATGGGACGACGTTATAACGTATTGCGTTATATGGGATGACGTTATAACGTATTACGTTCTATGGGATGACGTTATAACGTATTACGTTATGTGGGACGACGTTATAACGTATTGCGTTATATGGGATGACGTTATAACGTCTTACGTTATATGGGATGACGTTATAACGTATTACGTTCTATGGGATGACGTTATAACGTAATAGGTTATATGGTATAACGTTATAACTTATTACGTTATATGGTATGACGTTATAAAGTCATAGGTTATACGGTATGACGTTATAACGTAATACGTCATATGGTATGACGTTATAACGTATTACGTAATATGGGACGACGTTATAACGTATTGCGTTGTATGGGATGACGTTATAACGTATTACGTTCTATGGGATGACGTTATAACGTAATAGGTTATATGGTATAACGTTATAACTTATTACGTTATATGGTATGACGTTATAACGTCATAGGTTATAAGGTATGACGTTATAACGTAATACGTCATATGGTATAACGTTATAACGTATTACGTTATATGGTATGACGTCATAACGTAATAGGTTATATGGTATGACGTTATAACGTAATACCTTATATGGTATGACGTTATAACGTAAATAGATTATATGGTATGACGTTATACCGTATTACGTTATATGGGATGACGTTATAACGCATTACGTAATATGGGATGACGTTATAACGTATTACGTTATGTGGGACGACGTTATAACGTATTGCGTTATATGGGATGACGTTATAACGTAAATAGGTTATATGGTATGACGTTATACCGTATTACGTTATATGGGATGACGTTATAACGCATTACGCAATATGGGATTACGTTATAACGGATTACGTTATGTGGGACGACGTTATAACTTATTGCGTTATATGGGATGACGTTATAACGTATTACGTTATATGGGATGACGTTATAACGTATTACGTTATATGGGAAGACGTTATAACGTATTGCGTTATATGGTATGACGTTATAACGTATTACGTTATATGGGATGACGTTATAACGTATTGCGTTATATGGGACGACATTATAACGTATTACGTTATGTGGGACGACGTTATAACGTGTTGCGTTATATGGGATGACGTTATAACGTATTACGTTATATGGGAAGACGTTATAACGTATTGCGTTTAATGCTATGACGTTATAACGTATTACGTTATATGGGATGACGTTATAACGTATTACGTAATATGGGATGACGTTATAACGTAATAGGTTATATGGTATAACGTTATAACGTATTAGGTTATATGGGACGACGTTATAACTTATTACGTTATATGGGATGACGTTATAACGTATTGCGTTATATGGGACGACATTATAACGTATTACGTTATGTGGGACGACGTTATAACTTATTGCGTTATATGGGATGACGTTATAAGGTATTACGTTATATGGGATGACGTTATAACGTATTACGTTATATGGGAAGACGTTATAACGTACTGCGTTATATGGTATGACGTTATACCGTATTACGTTATATGGGATGACGTTATAACGCATTACGTAATATGGGATTACGTTATAACGGATTACGTTATGTGGGACGACGTTATAACTTATTGCGTTATATGGGATGACGTTATAACGTATTACGTTATATGGGATGACGTTATAACGTATTACGATATATGGCATGACGTTATAACGTTATACGTTATGTGGTATGACGTTATAACGTTAATAGGTTATATGGTATGACGTTATACCGAATTACGTTATATGGTATGACGTTATAACGTAAATAGGTTATATGGTATGACGTTATACCGTATTACGTTATATGGGATGACGTTATAACGCATTACGTAATATGGGATTACGTTATAACGGATTACGTTATGTGGGACGACGTTATAACTTATTGCGTTATATGGGATGACGTTATAACGTATTACGTTATATGGGATGACGTTATAACGTATTACGTTATATGGGAAGACGTTATAACGTATTGCGTTATATGGTATGACGTTATAACGTATTACGTTATATGGGATGACGTTATAACGTATTGCGTTATATGGGACGACATTATAACGTATTACGTTATGTGGGACGACGTTATAACGTGTTGCGTTATATGGGATGACGTTATAACGTATTACGTTATATGGGAAGACGTTATAACGTATTGCGTTTAATGCTATGACGTTATAACGTATTACGTTATATGGGATGACGTTATAACGTATTACGTAATATGGGATGACGTTATAACGTATTACGTAATATGGGATGACGTTATAACGTAATAGGTTATATGGTATAACGTTATAACGTATTACGTTATATGGTATGACGTCATAACGAAATAGGTTATATGGTGTGACGTTATAACGTAATACCTTATATGGTATTACGTTATAACGTAAATAGGTTATATGGTATGACGTTATACCGTATTACGTTATATGGGATGACGTTATAACGCATTACGTAGTATGGGATGACGTTATAACGTATTACGTTATGTGGGACGACGTTATAACGTATTGCGTTATATGGGATGACGTTATAACGTATTACGTTATATGGGATGATGTTATAACGTAATAGGTTATATGGTATAACGTTATAACGTATTACGTTATATGGTATGACGTCATAACGTAATAGGTTATATGGTATGACGTTATAACGTAATACCTTATATGGTATGACGTTATAACGTAAATAGATTATATGGTATGACGTTATACCGTATTACGTTATATGGGATGACGTTATAACGCATTACGTAATATGGGATGACGTTATAACGTATTACGTTATGTGGGACGACGTTATAACGTATTGCGTTATATGGGATGACGTTATAACGTCTTACGTTATATGGGATGACGTTATAACGTATTACGTTCTATGGGATGACGTTATAACGTAATAGGTTATATGGTATAACGTTATAACTTATTACGTTATATGGTATGACGTTATAAAGTCATAGGTTATACGGTATGACGTTATAACGTAATACGTCATATGGTATGACGTTATAACGTATTACGAAATATGGGACGACGTTATAACGTATTGCGTTATATGGGATGACGTTATAACGTATTAGGTTCTATGGGATCACGTTATAACGTAATAGGTTATATGGTATAACGTTATAACTTATTACGTTATATGGTATGACGTTATAACGTCATAGGTTATACGGTATGACGTTATAACGTAATACGTCATATGGTATAACGTTATAACGTATTACGTTATATGGTATGACGTCATAACGTAATAGGTTATATGGTATGACGTTATAACGTAATACCTTATATGGTATGACGTTATAACGTAAATAGATTATATGGTATGACGTTATACCGTATTACGTTATATGGGATGACGTTATAACGCATTACGTAATATGGGATGACGTTATAACGTATTACGTTATGTGGGACGACGTTATAACGTATTGCGTTATATGGGATGACGTTATAACGTCTTACGTTATATGGGATGACGTTATAACGTATTACGTTCTATGGGATGACCTTATAACGTAATAGGTTATATGGTATAACGTTATAACGTATTAGGTTATATGGGATGACGCTATAACGTATTACGTTATATGGCATGACGTTATAACGTTATACGTTATGTGGTATGACGTTATAACGTTAACAGGTTATATGGTATGACGTTATACCGAATTACGTTATATGGTATGACGTTATAACGTAAATAGGTTATATGGTATGACGTTATACCGTATTACGTTATATGGGATGACGTTATAACGCATTACGTAATATGGGATTACGTTATAACGGATTACGTTATGTGGGACGACGTTATAACTTATTGCGTTATATGGGATGACGTTATAACGTATTACGTTATATGGGATGACGTTATAACGTATTTCGTTATATGGGAAGACGTTATAACGTATTGCGTTATATGGTATGACGTTATAACGTATTACGTTATATGGGATGACGTTATAACGTATTGCGTTATATGGGACGACATTATAACGTATTACGTTATGTGGGACGACGTTATAACGTGTTGCGTTATATGGGATGACGTTATAACGTATTACGTTATATGGGAAGACGTTATAACGTATTGCGTTTAATGCTATGACGTTATAACGTATTACGTTATATGGGATGACGTTATAACGTATTACGTAATATGGGATGACGTTATAACGTATTACGTTCTATGGGATGACGTTATAACGTAATAGGTTATATGGTATAACGTTATAACTTATTACGTTATATGGTATGACGTTATAAAGTCATAGGTTATACGGTATGACGTTATACCGTATTACGTTATATGGGATGACGTTATAACGCATTACGTAATATGGGATGACGTTATAACGTATTACGTTATGTGGGACGACGTTATAACGTATTGCGTTATATGGGATGACGTTATAACGTCTTACGTTATATGGGATGACGTTATAACGTATTACGTTCTATGGGATGACGTTATAACGTAATAGGTTATATGGTATAACGTTATAACTTATTACGTTATATGGTATGACGTTATAAAGTCATAGGTTATACGGTATGACGTTATAACGTAATACGTCATATGGTATGACGTTATAACGTATTACGAAATATGGGACGACGTTATAACGTATTGCGTTATATGGGATGACGTTATAACGTATTAGGTTCTATGGGATCACGTTATAACGTAATAGGTTATATGGTATAACGTTATAACTTATTACGTTATATGGTATGACGTTATAACGTCATAGGTTATACGGTATGACGTTATAACGTAATACGTAATATGGTATAACGTTATAACGTATTACGTTATATGGTATGACGTCATAACGTAATAGGTTATATGGTATGACGTTATAACGTAATACCTTATATGGTATGACGTTATAACGTAAATAGATTATATGGTATGACGTTATACCGTATTACGTTATATGGGATGACGTTATAACGCATTACGTAATATGGGATGACGTTATAACGTATTACGTTATGTGGGACGACGTTATAACGTATTGCGTTATATGGGATGACGTTATAACGTCTTACGTTATATGGGATGACGTAATAACGTATTACGTTCTATGGGATGACCTTATAACGTAATAGGTTATATGGTATAACGTTATAACGTATTAGGTTATATGGGATGACGCTATAACGTATTACGTTATATGGCATGACGTTATAACGTTATACGTTATGTGGTATGACGTTATAACGTTAATAGGTTATATGGTATGACGTTATACCGAATTACGTTATATGGTATGACGTTATAACGTAAATAGGTTATATGGTATGACGTTATACCGTATTACGTTATATGGGATGACGTTATAACGCATTACGTAATATGGGATTACGTTATAACGGATTACGTTATGTGGGACGACGTTATAACTTATTGCGTTATATGGGATGACGTTATAACGTATTACGTTATATGGGATGACGTTATAACGTATTACGTTATATGGGAAGACGTTATAACGTATTGCGTTATATGGTATGACGTTATAACGTATTACGTTATATGGGATGACGTTATAACGTATTGCGTTATATGGGACGACATTATAACGTATTACGTTATGTGGGACGACGTTATAACGTGTTGCGTTATATGGGATGACGTTATAACGTATTACGTTATATGGGAAGACGTTATAACGTATTGCGTTTAATGCTATGACGTTATAACGTATTACGTTATATGGGATGACGTTATAACGTATTACGTAATATGGGATGACGTTATAACGTATTACGTTCTATGGGATGACGTTATAACGTAATAGGTTATATGGTATAACGTTATAACTTATTACGTTATATGGTATGACGTTATAAAGTCATAGGTTATACGGTATGACGTTATAACGTAATACGTCATATGGTATGACGTTATAACGTATTACGTAATATGGGACGACGTTATAACGTATTGCGTTATATGGAATGACGTTATAACGTCTTACGTTATATGGGATGACGTTATAACGTATTACGTTCTATGGGATGACGTTATAACGTAATAGGTTATATGGTATAACGTTATAACTTATTACGTTATATGGTATGACGTTATAAAGTCATAGGTTATACGGTATGACGTTATAACGTAATACGTCATATGGTATGACGTTATAACGTATTACGTAATATGGGACGACGTTATAACGTATTGCGTTGTATGGGATGACGTTATAACGTATTACGTTCTATGGGATGACGTTATAACGTAATAGGTTATATGGTATAACGTTATAACTTATTACGTTATATGGTATGACGTTATAACGTCATAGGTTATAAGCTATGACGTTATAACGTAATACGTCATATGGTATAACGTTATAACGTATTACGTTATATGGTATGACGTCATAACGTAATAGGTTATATGGTATGACGTTATAACGTAATACCTTATATGGTATGACGTTATAACGTAAATAGATTATATGGTATGACGTTATACCGTATTACGTTATATGGGATGACGTTATAACGCATTACGTAATATGGGATGACGTTATAACGTATTACGTTATGTGGGACGACGTTATAACGTATTGCGTTATATGGGATGACGTTATAACGTAAATAGGTTATATGGTATGACGTTATACCGTATTACGTTATATGGGATGACGTTATAACGCATTACGTAATATGGGATTACGTTATAACGGATTACGTTATGTGGGACGACGTTATAACTTATTGCGTTATATGGGATGACGTTATAACGTATTACGTTATATGGGATGACGGTATAACGTATTACGTTATATGGGAAGACGTTATAACGTATTGCGTTATATGGTATGACGTTATAACGTATTACGTTATATGGGATGACGTTATAACGTATTGCGTTATATGGGACGACATTATAACGTATTACGTTATGTGGGACGACGTTATAACGTGTTGCGTTATATGGGATGACGTTATAACGTATTACGTTATATGGGAAGACGTTATAACGTATTGCGTTTAATGCTATGACGTTATAACGTATTACGTTATATGGGATGACGTTATAACGTATTACGTAATATGGGATGACGTTATAACGTAATAGGTTATATGGTATAACGTTATAACGTATTAGGTTATATGGGACGGCGTTATAACTTATTACGTTATATGGGATGACGTTATAACGTATTGCGTTATATGGGACGACATTATAACGTATTACGTTATGTGGGACGACGTTATAACTTATTGCGTTATATGGGATGACGTTATAAGGTATTACGTTATATGGGATGACGTTATAACGTATTACGTTATATGGGAAGACGTTATAACGTACTGCGTTATATGGTATGACGTTATACCGTATTACGTTATATGGGATGACGTTATAACGCATTACGTAATATGGGATTACGTTATAACGGATTACGTTATGTGGGACGACGTTATAACTTATTGCGTTATATGGGATGACGTTATAACGTATTACGTTATATGGGATGACGTTATAACGTATTGCGTTATATGGGACGACATTATAACGTATTACGTTATGTGGGACGACGATATAACGTGTTGCGTTATATGGGATGACGTTATAACGTATTACGTTATATGGGAAGACGTTATAACGTATTGCGTTTAATGCTATGACGTTATAACGTATTACGTTATATGGGATGACGTTATAACGTAATAGGTTATATGGTATAACGTTATAACTTATTACGTTATATGGTATGACGTTATAAAGTCATAGGTTATACGGTATGACGTTATAACGTAATACGTCATATGGTATGACGTTATAACGTATTACGTAATATGGGACGACGTTATAACGTATTGCGTTATATGGGATGACGTTATAACGTATTACGTTCTATGGGATGACGTTATAACGTATTACGTTATGTGGGACGACGTTATAACGTATTGCGTTATATGGGATGACGTTATAACGTCTTACGTTATATGGGATGACGTTATAACGTATTACGTTCTATGGGATGACGTTATAACGTAATAGGTTATATGGTATAACGTTATAACTTATTACGTTATATGGTATGACGTTATAAAGTCATAGGTTATACGGTATGACGTTATAACGTAATACGTCATATGGTATGACGTTATAACGTATTACGTAATATGGGACGACGTTATAACGTATTGCGTTGTATGGGATGACGTTATAACGTATTACGTTCTATGGGATGACGTTATAACGTAATAGGTTATATGGTATAACGTTATAACTTATTACGTTATATGGTATGACGTTATAACGTCATAGGTTATAAGGTATGACGTTATAACGTAATACGTCATATGGTATAACGTTATAACGTATTACGTTATATGGTATGACGTCATAACGTAATAGGTTATATGGTATGACGTTATAACGTAATACCTTATATGGTATGACGTTATAACGTAAATAGATTATATGGTATGACGTTATACCGTATTACGTTATATGGGATGACGTTATAACGCATTACGTAATATGGGATGACGTTATAACGTATTACGTTATGTGGGACGACGTTATAACGTATTGCGTTATATGGGATGACGTTATAACGTAAATAGGTTATATGGTATGACGTTATACCGTATTACGTTATATGGGATGACGTTATAACGCATTACGTTATATGGGATGACGTTATAACGTATTACGTTATATGGGAAGACGTTATAACGTATTGCGTTATATGGTATGACGTTATAACGTATTACGTTATATGGGATGACGTTATAACGTATTGCGTTATATGGGACGACATTATAACGTATTACGTTATGTGGGACGACGTTATAACGTGTTGCGTTATATGGGATGACGTTATAACGTATTACGTTATATGGGAAGACGTTATAACGTATTGCGTTTAATGCTATGACGTTATAACGTATTACGTTATATGGGATGACGTTATAACGTATTACGTAATATGGGATGACGTTATAACGTAATAGGTTATATGGTATAACGTTATAACGTATTAGGTTATATGGGACGACGTTATAACTTATTACGTTATATGGGATGTCGTTATAACGTATTGCGTTATATGGGACGACATTATAACGTATTACGTTATGTGGGACGACGTTATAACTTATTGCGTTATATGGGATGACGTTATAAGGTATTACGTTATATGGGATGACGTTATAACGTATTACGTTATATGGGAAGACGTTATAACGTACTGCGTTATATGGTATGACGTTATACCGTATTACGTTATATGGGATGACGTTATAACGCATTACGTAATATGGGATTACGTTATAACGGATTACGTTATGTGGGACGACGTTATAACTTATTGCGTTATATGGGATGAGGTTATAACGTATTACGTTATATGGGATGACGTTATAACGTATTACGATATATGGCATGACGTTATAACGTTATACGTTATGTGGTATGACGTTATAACGTTAATAGGTTATATGGTATGACGTTATACCGAATTACGTTATATGGTATGACGTTATAACGTAAATAGGTTATATGGTATGACGTTATACCGTATTACGTTATATGGGATGACGTTATAACGCATTACGTAATATGGGATTACGTTATAACGGATTACGTTATGTGGGACGACGTTATAACTTATTGCGTTATATGGGATGACGTTATAACGTATTACGTTATATGGGATGACGTTATAACGTATTACGTTATATGGGAAGACGTTATAACGTATTGCGTTATATGGTATGACGTTATAACGTATTACGTTATATGGGACGACATTATAACGTATTACGTTATGTGGGACGACGTTATAACGTGTTGCGTTATATGGGATGACGTTATAACGTATTACGTTATATGGGAAGACGTTATAACGTATTGCGTTTAATGCTATGACGTTATAACGTATTACGTTATATGGGATGACGTTATAACGTATTACGTAATATGGGATGACGTTATAACGTATTACGTTCTATGGGATGACGTTATAACGTAATAGGTTATATGGTATAACGTTATAACTTATTACGTTATATGGTATGACGTTATAAAGTCATAGGTTATACGGTATGACGTTATAACGTAATACGTCATATGGTATGACGTTATAACGTATTACGTAATATGGGACGACGTTATAACGTATTGCGTTATATGGGATGATGTTATAACGTATTACGTTCTATGGGATGACGTTATAACGTATTACGTTCTATGGGATGCCGTTATAACGTAATAGGTTATATGGTATAACGTTATAACTTATTACGTTATATGGTATGACGTTATAAAGTCATAGGTTATACGGTATGACGTTATAACGTAATACGTCATATGGTATGACGTTATAACGTATTACGTAATATGGGACGACGTTATAACGTATTGCGTTATATGGGATGACGTTATAACGTATTACGTCATATGGTATAACGTTATAACGTATTACGTTATATGGTATGACGTCATAACGTAATAGGTTATATGGTATGACGTTATAACGTAATACCTTATATGGTATGACGTTATAACGTAAATAGATTATATGGTATGACGTTATACCGTATTACGTTATATGGGATGACATTATAACGCATTACGTAATATGGGATGACGTTATAACGTATTACGTTATGTGGGACGACGTTATAACGTATTGCGTTATATGGGATGACGTTATAACTTCTTACGTTATATGGGATGACGTTATAACGTATTACGTTCTATGGGATGACGTTATAACGTATTACGTAATATGGGACGACGTTATAACGCATTACGTTATATGGGATGACGTTATAACGTATTACGATATATGGCATGACGTTATAACGTAATGCGTTATATGGTATGACGTTATAACGTAATAGGTAATATGGCATGACGCTATAACGTAATACGTTATATGGTATGACGTTGTAACGTAATACGTCATATGGTATGACGTTATAACGTATTACGTTATATGGGATGTCGTTATAACGTAATAGGTTATATGGTATAACGTTATAACGTATTACGTTATATGGTATGACGTTATAACGTCATAGGTTATACGGTATGACGTTATAACGTAATACGTCATATGGTATGACGTTATAACGTATTACGTAATATGGGACGACGATATAACGTAATACGTCATATGGTATGACGTTATAACGTATTACATAATATGGGACCACGTTATAACGCATTACGTTATATGGGATGACGTTATAACGTATTACGTTATATGGAATACCGTTATAACGTATTAGGTTATATGGTATGACGCTATAACGTATTACGTTATATGGCATGACGTTATAACGTAATACGTTATATGGTATGACGTTAATACGTAAATAGGTTATATGGTATGACGTTATACCGGATTACGTTATATGGTATGACATTATAACGTAAATAGGTTATATGGTATAACGTTATAACGTATTAGGTTATATGGGATGACGCTATAACGTATTACGATATATGGCATGACGTTATAACGTAATACGTTATGTGGTATGACGTTATAACGTTAATAGGTTATATGGTATGACGTTATACCGAATTACGTTATATGGTATGACGTTATAACGTAAATAGGTTATATGGTATGACGTTATACCGTATTACGTTATATGGGATGACGTTATAACGCATTACGTAATATGGGATTACGTTATAACGGATTACGTTATGTGGGACGACGTTATAACTTATTGCGTTATATGGGATGACGTTATAACGTATTACGTTATATGGGATGACGTTATAACGTATTACGTTATATGGGAAGACGTTATAACGTATTGCGTTATATGGTATGACGTTATAACGTATTACGTTATATGGGATGACGTTATAACGTATTGCGTTATATGGGACGACATTATAACGTATTACGTTATGTGGGACGACGTTATAACGTGTTGCGTTATATGGGATGACGTTATAACGTATTACGTTATATGGGAAGACGTTATAACGTATTGCGTTTAATGCTATGACGTTATAACGTATTACGTTATATGGGATGACGTTATAACGTATTACGTAATATGGGATGACGTTATAATGTAATAGGTTATATGGTATAACGTTATAACGTATTAGGTTATATGGGATGACGTTATAACGTATTACGTTATATGGGATGACGTTATAACGTATTACGTTATATGGGATGACGTTATAACGTATTACGTTATATGGGAAGACGTTATAACGTATTGCGTTATATGGTATGACGTTATAACGTATTACGTTATATGGGATGACGTTATAACGTAATAGGTTATATGGTATGACGTTATAACGTAATAGGTTATATGGTATAACGTTATAACGTATTAGGTTATATGGTATGACGCTATAACGTATTACGTTATATGGCATGACGTTATAACGTATTGCGTTATATGGTATGATGTTATAACGCATTACGCAATATGGGATGACGTTATAACGTATTACGTTATGTGGGACGACGTTATAACGTATTGCGTTATATGGGATGACGTTATAACGTATTACGTTATATGGGATGATGTTATAACGTAATAGGTTATATGGTATAACGTTATAACGTATTACGTTATATGGTATGACGTCATAACGTAATAGGTTATATGGTATGACGTTATAACGTAATACCTTATATGGTATGACGTTATAACGTAAATAGGTTATATGGTATGACGTTATACCGTATTACGTTATATGGGATGACGTTATAACGCATTACGCAATATGGGATGACGTTATAACGTATTACGTTATGTGGGACGACGTTATAACGTAATGCGTTATATGGGATGACGTTATAACGTATTACGTTATATGGGATGACGTTATAACGTATTACGTTATATGGGATGACGTTATAACGTATTACGTTATATGGGAAGACGTTATAACGTATTGCGTTATATGGTATGACGTTATAACGTATTACGTTATATGGGATGACGTTATAACGTAATAGGTTATATGGTATGACGTTATAACGTAATAGGTTATATGGTATAACGTTATAACGTATTAGGTTATATGGTATGACGCTATAACGTATTACGTTATATGGCATGACGTTATAACGTAATAGGTTATATGGTATGACGTTATAACGTCATAGGTTATACGGTATGACGTTATAACGTAATAGGTTATATGGCATGACGCTATAATGTATTACGTTATATGGCGTGACGTTATAACGTAATACGTTATATGGTATGACGTTATAACGTCATAGGTTATACGGTATGACGTTATAACGTAATAGGTTATATGGCATGACGCTATAACGTAATACGTTATATGGTATGACGTTATAACGTAAATAGATTATATGGTATGACGTTATACCGTATTACGTTATATGGGATGACGTTATAACTCATTACGTAATATGGGATGACGTTATAACGTATTACGTTATGTGGGATGACGTTATAACGTATTACGTTCTATGGGATGACGTTATAACGTATTACGTTATGTGGGACGACGTTATAACGTATTGCGTTATATGGGATGACGTTATAACGTCTTACGTTATATGGGATGACGTTATAACGTATTACGTTCTATGGGATGACGTTATAACGTAATAGGTTATATGGTATAACGTTATAACTTATTACGTTATATGGTATGACGTTATAAAGTCATAGGTTATACGGTATGACGTTATAACGTAATACGTCATATGGTATGACGTTATAACGTATTACGTAATATGGGACGACGTTATAACGTATTGCGTTGTATGGGATGACGTTATAACGTATTACTTTCTATGGGATGACGTTATAACGTAATAGGTTATATGGTATAACGTTATAACATATTACGTTATATGGTATGACGTTATAACGTCATAGGTTATAAGGTATGACGTTATAACGTAATACGTCATATGGTATAACGTTATAACGTATTACGTTATATGGTATGACGTCATAACGTAATAGGTTATATGGTATGACGTTATAACGTAATACCTTATATGGTATGACGTTATAACGTAAATAGATTATATGGTATGACGTTATACCGTATTACGTTATATGGGATGACGTTATAACGCATTACGTAATATGGGATGACGTTATAACGTATTACGTTATGTGGGACGACGTTATAACGTATTGCGTTATATGGGATGACGTTATAACGTAAATAGGTTATATGGTATGACGTTATACCGTATTACGTTATATGGGATGACGTTATAACGCATTACGTAATATGGGATTACGTTATAACGGATTACGTTATGTGGGACGACGTTATAACTTATTGCGTTATATGGGATGACGTTATAACGTATTACGTTATATGGGATGACGTTATAACGTATTACGTTATATGGGAAGACGTTATAACGTATTGCGTTTAATGCTATGACGTTATAACGTATTACGTTATATGGGATGACGTTATAACGTATTACGTAATATGGGATGACGTTATAACGTAATAGGTTATATGGTATAACGTTATAACGTATTAGGTTATATGGGACGACGTTATAACTTATTACGTTATATGGTATGACGTTATAAAGTCATAGGTTATACGGTATGACGTTATAACGTAATACGTCATATGGTATGACGTTATAACGTATTACGTAATATGGGACGACGTTATAACGTATTGCGTTATATGGGATGACGTTATAACGTATTACGTTCTATGGGATGACGTTATAACGTATTACGTTATGTGGGACGACGTTATAACGTATTGCGTTATATGGGATGACGTTATAACGTCTTACGTTATATGGGATGACGTTATAACGTATTACGTTCTATGGGATGACGTTATAACGTAATAGGTTATATGGTATAACGTTATAACTTATTACGTTATATGGTATGACGTTATAAAGTCATAGGTTATACGGTATGACGTTATAACGTAATACGTCATATGGTATGACGTTATAACGTATTACGTAATATGGGACGACGTTATAACGTATTGCGTTGTATGGGATGACGTTATAACGTATTACGTTCTATGGGATGACGTTATAACGTAATAGGTTATATGGTATAACGTTATAACTTATTACGTTATATGGTATGACGTTATAACGTCATAGGTTATAAGGTATGACGTTATAACGTAATACGTCATATGGTATAACGTTATAACGTATTACGTTATATGGTATGACGTCATAACGTAATAGGTTATATGGTATGACGTTATAACGTAATACCTTATATGGTATGACGTTATAACGTAAATAGATTATATGGTATGACGTTATACCGTATTACGTTATATGGGATGACGTTATAACGCATTACGTAATATGGGATGACGTTATAACGTATTACGTTATGTGGGACGACGTTATAACGTATTGCGTTATATGGGATGACGTTATAACGTAAATAGGTTATATGGTATGACGTTATACCGTATTACGTTATATGGGATGACGTTATAACGCATTACGCAATATGGGATTACGTTATAACGGATTACGTTATGTGGGACGACGTTATAACTTATTGCGTTATATGGGATGACGTTATAACGTATTACGTTATATGGGATGACGTTATAACGTATTACGTTATATGGGAAGACGTTATAACGTATTGCGTTATATGGTATGACGTTATAACGTATTACGTTATATGGGATGACGTTATAACGTATTGCGTTATATGGGACGACATTATAACGTATTACGTTATGTGGGACGACGTTATAACGTGTTGCGTTATATGGGATGACGTTATAACGTATTACGTTATATGGGAAGACGTTATAACGTATTGCGTTTAATGCTATGACGTTATAACGTATTACGTTATATGGGATGACGTTATAACGTATTACGTAATATGGGATGACGTTATAACGTAATAGGTTATATGGTATAACGTTATAACGTATTAGGTTATATGGGACGACGTTATAACTTATTACGTTATATGGGATGACGTTATAACGTATTGCGTTATATGGGACGACATTATAACGTATTACGTTATGTGGGACGACGTTATAACTTATTGCGTTATATGGGATGACGTTATAAGGTATTACGTTATATGGGATGACGTTATAACGTATTACGTTATATGGGAAGACGTTATAACGTACTGCGTTATATGGTATGACGTTATACCGTATTACGTTATATGGGATGACGTTATAACGCATTACGTAATATGGGATTACGTTATAACGGATTACGTTATGTGGGACGACGTTATAACTTATTGCGTTATATGGGATGACGTTATAACGTATTACGTTATATGGGATGACGTTATAACGTATTACGATATATGGCATGACGTTATAACGTTATACGTTATGTGGTATGACGTTATAACGTTAATAGGTTATATGGTATGACGTTATACCGAATTACGTTATATGGTATGACGTTATAACGTAAATAGGTTATATGGTATGACGTTATACCGTATTACGTTATATGGGATGACGTTATAACGCATTACGTAATATGGGATTACGTTATAACGGATTACGTTATGTGGGACGACGTTATAACTTATTGCGTTATATGGGATGACGTTATAACGTATTACGTTATATGGGATGACGTTATAACGTATTACGTTATATGGGAAGACGTTATAACGTATTGCGTTATATGGTATGACGTTATAACGTATTACGTTATATGGGATGACGTTATAACGTATTGCGTTATATGGGACGACATTATAACGTATTACGTTATGTGGGACGACGTTATAACGTGTTGCGTTATATGGGATGACGTTATAACGTATTACGTTATATGGGAAGACGTTATAACGTATTGCGTTTAATGCTATGACGTTATAACGTATTACGTTATATGGGATGACGTTATAACGTATTACGTAATATGGGATGACGTTATAACGTATTACGTTCTATGGGATGACGTTATAACGTAATAGGTTATATGGTATAACGTTATAACTTATTACGTTATATGGTATGACGTTATAAAGTCATAGGTTATACGGTATGACGTTATAACGTAATACGTCATATGGTATGACGTTATAACGTATTACGTAATATGGGACGACGTTATAACGTATTGCGTTATATGGGATGATGTTATAACGTATTACGTTCTATGGGATGACGTTATAACGTATTACGTTCTATGTTGATGACGTTATAACGTAATAGGTTATATGGTATAACGTTATAACTTATTACGTTATATGGTATGACGTTATAAAGTCATAGGTTATACGGTATGACGTTATAACGTAATACGTCATATGGTATGACGTTATAACGTATTACGTAATATGGGACGACGTTATAACGTATTGCGTTATATGGGATGACGTTATAACGTATTACGTCATATGGTATAACGTTATAACGTATTACGTTATACGGTATGACGTTATAACGTAATAGGTTATATGGCATGACGCTATAACGTAATACGTTATATGGTATGACGTTATAACGTAAATAGATTATATGGTATGACGTTATACCGTATTACGTTATATGGGATGACGTTATAACTCATTACGTAATATGGGATGACGTTATAACGTATTACGTTATGTGGGACGACGTTATAACGTATTGCGTTATATGGGATGACGTTATAACGTCTTACGTTATATGGGATGACGTTATAACGTATTACGTTATATGGGATGTCGTTATAACGTAATAGGTTATATGGTATAACGTTATAACGTATTACGTTATATGGTATGACGTTATAACGTCATAGGTTATACGGTATGACGTTATAACGTAATACGTCATATGGTATGACGTTATAACGTATTACGTAATATGGGACGACGTTATAACGCAATACGTTATATGGGATGACGTTATAACGCATTACGTTATGTGGGACGACGTTATAACGTGTTGCGTTATATGGCATGACGTTGTAACGTATTACGTTATATGGGAAGACGTTATAACGTATTGCGTTTAATGCTATGACGTTATAACGTATTACGTTACATGGGATGACGTTATAACGTATTACGTAATATGGTATGACATTATAACGTAATAGGTTATATGGTATAACGTTATAACGTATTAGGTTATATAGTATGACGCTTTAACGTATTACGATATATGGCATGACGTTATAACGTAATGCGTTATATGGTATGACGTTATAACGTCATAGGTTATACGGTATGACGTTACAACGTAATAGGTAATATGGCATGACGCTATAACGTAATACGTTATATGGTATGACGTTGTAACGTAAATAGATTATATGGTATGACGTTATACCGTATTACGTTATATGGGATAACGTTATAACGCATTACGTAATATGGGATGACGTTATAACGTATTACGTTATGTGGGACGACGTTATAACGTATTGCGTTATATGGGATGACGTTATAACGTCTTACGTTATATGGTATGATGTTATAACGTATTACGTTATATGGGATGACGTTATAACGTAATAGGTTATATGGTATAACGTTATAACGTATTACGTTAAATGGTATGACGTTATAACGTCATAGGTTATACGGTATGACGATATAACGTAATACGTCATATGGTATGACGTTATAACGTATTACATAATATGGGACCACGTTATAACGCATTACGTTATATGGGATGACGTTATAACGTATTACGTTATATGGAATACCGTTATAACGTATTGGGTTATATGGTATGACGCTATAACGTATTACGTTATATGGCATGACGTTATAACGTAATACGTTATATGGTATGACGTTAATACGTAAATAGGTTATATGGTATGACGTTATACCGAATTACGTTATATGGTATGACATTATAACGTAAATAGGTTATATGGTATGACGTTATACCGTATTACGTTATATGGGACGACGTTATAACGCATTACGTAATATGGGATTACGTTATAACGGATTACGTTATGTGGGACGACGTTATAACTTATTGCGTTATATGGGATGACGTTATAACGTATTACGTTATATGGGATGACGTTATAACGTATTATGTTATATGGGAAGACGTTATAACGTATTGCGTTATATGGTATGACGTTATAACGTATTACGTTATATGGGATGACGTTATAACGTATTACGTTATATGGGATGACGTTATAACGTATTACGATATATGGGATGACGTTATAACGTAATAGGTTATATGGTATAACGTTATAACGTATTACGTTATATGGTATGACGTTATAGCGTCATAGGTTATACGGTATGACGTTATAACGTAACACGTCATATGGTATGACGTTATAACGTATTACGTAATATGGAACGACGTTATAACGCATTACGTTATATTGGATGACGTTATAACGTATTACGTTATATGGAATACCGTTATAACGTATTAGGTTATATGGTATGACGCTATAACGTATTACGTTATATGGCATGACGTTATAACGTAATACGTTATATGGTATGACGTTAATACGTAAATAGGTTATATGGTATGACGTTATACCGAATTACGTTATATGGTATGACATTAAAACGTAAATAGGTTATATTGTATGACGTTATACCGTATTACGTTATATTGGACGACGTTATAACGTATTGCGTTATATGGTATGACGTTATAACGTATTACGTTATATGGGATGACGTTATAACGTATTACGTGATATGGGATGACGTTATAACGTAATAGGTTATATGGTATAACTTTATAACGTATTACGTTATATGGTATGACGTCATAACGTAATAGGTTATATGGTATGACGTTATAACGTAATACCTTATATGGTATGACGTTATAACGTAAATAGGTTATATGGTATGACGTTATACCGTATTACGTTATATGGGATGACGTTATAACGCATTACGCAATATGGGATGACGTTATAACGTATTACGTTATGTGGGACGACGTTATAACGTATTGCGTTATATGGGATGACGTTATAACGTATTACGTTATATGGGATGATGTTATAACGTAATAGGTTATATGGTATAACGTTATAACGTATTACGTTATATGGTATGACGTCATAACGTAATAGGTTATATGGTATGACGTAATAACGTAATACCTTATATGGTATGACGTTATAACGTAAATAGGTTATATGGTATGACGTTATACCGTATTACGTTATATGGGATGACGGTATAACGCATTACGTAATATGGGATGACGTTATAACGTATTACGTTATGTGGGACGACGTTATAACGTAATGCGTTATATGGGATGACGTTATAACGTATTACGTTATATGGGATGACGTTATAACGTATTACGTTATATGGGATGACGTTATAACGTATTACGTTATATGGGAAGACGTTATAACGTATTGCGTTATATGGTATGACGTTATAACGTATTACGTTATATGGGATGACGTTATAACGTAATAGGTTATATGGTATGACGTTATAACGTAATAGGTTATATGGTATAACGTTATAACGTATTAGGTTATATGGTATGACGCTATAACGTATTACGTTATATGGCATGACGTTATAACGTAATACGTTATATGGTATGACGTTAATACGTAAATAGGTTATATGGTATGACGTTATACCGAATTACGTTATATGGTATGACATTATAACGTAAATAGGTTATATTGTATGACGTTATACCGTATTACGTTATATTGGACGACGTTATAACGTATTGCGTTATATGGTATGATGTTATAACGCATTACGCAATATGGGATGACGTTATAACGTATTACGTTATGTGGGACGACGTTATAACGTATTGCGTTATATGGGATGACGTTATAACGTATTACGTTATATGGGATGACGTTATAACTCATTACGTAATATGGGATGACGTTATAACGTATTACGTTATGTGGGACGACGTTATAACGTATTGCGTTATATGGGATGACGTTATAACGTCTTACGTTATATGGGATGACGTTATAACGTATTACGTTATATGGGATGTCGTTATAACGTAATAGGTTATATGGTATAACGTTATAACGTATTACGTTATATGGTATGACGTTATAACGTCATAGGTTATACGGTATGACGTTATAACGTAATACGTCATATGGTATGACGTTATAACGTATTACGTAATATGGGACGACGTTATAACGCATTACGTTATATGGGATGACGTTATAACGTAATACGTCATATGGTATGACGTTATAACGTATTACGTAATATGGGACGACGTTATAACGCATTACGTTATATGGGATGACGCTATAACGTATTACGATATATGGCATGACGTTATAACGTAATGCGTTATATGGTATGACGTTATAACGTCATAGGTTATACGGTATGACGTTACAACGTAATAGGTAATATGGCATGACGCTATAACGTAATACGTTATATGGTATGACGTTGTAACGTAATACGTCATATGGTATGACGTTATAACGTATTACGTTATATGGGATGTCGTTATAACGTAATAGGTTATATGGTATAACGTTATAACGTATTACGTTATATGGTATGACGTTATAACGTCATAGGTTATACGGTATGACGTTATAACGTAATACGTCGTATGGTATGACGTTATAACGTATTGCGTTATATGGGACGACATTATAACGTATTACGTTATGTGGGACGACGTTATAACTTATTGCGTTATATGGGATGACGTTATAAGGTATTACGTTATATGGGATGACGTTATAACGTATTACGTTATATGGGATTACGTTATAACGGATTACGTTATGTGGGACGACGTTATAACTTATTGCGTTATATGGGATGACGTTATAACGTATTACGTTATATGGGATGACGTTATAACGTATTACGATATATGGCATGACGTTATAACGTTATACGTTATGTGGTATGACGTTATAACGTTAATAGGTTATATGGTATGACGTTATACCGAATTACGTTATATGGTATGACGTTATAACGTAAATAGGTTATATGGTATGACGTTATACCGTATTACGTTATATGGGATGACGTTATAACGCATTACGTAATATGGGATTACGTTATAACGGATTACGTTATGTGGGACGACGTTATAACTTATTGCGTTATATGGGATGACGTTATAACGTATTACGTTATATGGGATGACGTTATAACGTATTACGTTATATGGGAAGACGTTATAACGTATTGCGTTATATGGTATGACGTTATAACGTATTACGTTATATGGGATGACGTTATAACGTATTGCGTTATATGGGACGACATTATAACGTATTACGTTATGTGGGACGACGTTATAACGTGTTGCGTTATATGGGATGACGTTATAACGTATTACGTTATATGGGAAGACGTTATAACGTATTGCGTTTAATGCTATGACGTTATAACGTATTACGTTATATGGGATGACGTTATAACGTATTACGTAATATGGGATGACGTTATAACGTATTACGTTCTATGGGATGACGTTATAACGTAATAGGTTATATGGTATAACGTTATAACTTATTACGTTATATGGTATGACGTTATAAAGTCATAGGTTATACGGTATGACGTTATAACGTAATACGTCATATGGTATGACGTTATAACGTATTACGTAATATGGGACGACGTTATAACGTATTGCGTTATATGGGATGATGTTATAACGTATTACGTTCTATGGGATGACGTTATAACGTATTACGTTCTATGGGATGACGTTATAACGTAATAGGTTATATGGTATAACGTTATAACTTATTACGTTATATGGTATGACGTTATAAAGTCATAGGTTATACGGTATGACGTTATAACGTAATACGTCATATGGTATGACGTTATAACGTATTACGTAATATGGGACGACGTTATAACGTATTGCGTTATATGGGATGACGTTATAACGTATTACGTCATATGGTATAACGTTATAACGTATTACGTTATACGGTATGACGTTATAACGTAATAGGTTATATGGCATGACGCTATAACGTAATACGTTATATGGTATGACGTTATAACGTAAATAGATTATATGGTATGACGTTATACCGTATTACGTTATATGGGATGACGTTATAACTCATTACGTAATATGGGATGACGTTATAACGTATTACGTTATGTGGGACGACGTTATAACGTATTGCGTTATATGGGATGACGTTATAACGTCTTACGTTATATGGGATGACGTTATAACGTATTACGTTATATGGGATGTCGTTATAACGTAATAGGTTATATGGTATAACGTTATAACGTATTACGTTATATGGTATGACGTTGTAACGTCATAGGTTATACGGTATGACGTTATAACGTAATACGTCATATGGTATGACGTTATAACGTATTACGTAATATGGGACGACGTTATAACGCATTACGTTATATGGGATGACGTTATAACGCATTACGTTATGTGGGACGACGTTATAACGTGTTGCGTTATATGGCATGACGTTGTAACGTATTACGTTATATGGGAAGACGTTATAACGTATTGCGTTTAATGCTATGACGTTATAACGTATTACGTTACATGGGATGACGTTATAACGTATTACGTAATATGGTATGACATTATAACGTAATAGGTTATATGGTATAACGTTATAACGTATTAGGTTATATAGTATGACGCTTTAACGTATTACGATATATGGCATGACGTTATAACGTAATGCGTTATATGGTATGACGTTATAACGTCATAGGTTATACGGTATGACGTTACAACGTAATAGGTAATATGGCATGACGCTATAACGTAATACGTTATATGGTATGACGTTGTAACGTAAATAGATTATATGGTATGACGTTATACCGTATTACGTTATATGGGATAACGTTATAACGCATTACGTAATATGGGATGACGTTATAACGTATTACGTTATGTGGGACGACGTTATAACGTATTGCGTTATATGGGATGACGTTATAACGTCTTACGTTATATGGGATGATGTTATAACGTATTACGTTATATGGGATGACGTTATAACGTAATAGGTTATATGGTATAACGTTATAACGTATTACGTTAAATGGTATGACGTTATAACGTCATAGGTTATACGGTATGACGATATAACGTAATACGTCATATGGTATGACGTTATAACGTATTACATAATATGGGACCACGCTATAACGCATTACGTTATATGGGATGACGTTATAACGTATTACGTTATATGGAATACCGTTATAACGTATTAGGTTATATGGTATGACGCTATAACGTATTACGTTATATGGCATGACGTTATAACGTAATACGTTATATGGTATGACGTTAATACGTAAATAGGTTATATGGTATGACGTTATACCGAATTACGTTATATGGTATGACATTATAACGTAAATAGGTTATATGGTATGACGTTATACCGTATTACGTTATATGGGACGACGTTATAACGCATTACGTAATATGGGATTACGTTATAACGGATTACGTTATGTGGGACGACGTTATAACTTATTGCGTTATATGGGATGACGTTATAACGTATTACGTTATATGGGATGACGTTATAACGTATTATGTTATATGGGAAGACGTTATAACGTATTGCGTTATATGGTATGACGTTATAACGTATTACGTTATATGGGATGACGTTATAACGTATTACGTTATATGGGATGACGTTATAACGTATTACGATATATGGGATGACGTTATAACGTAATAGGTTATATGGTATAACGTTATAACGTATTACGTTATATGGTATGACGTTATAGCGTCATAGGTTATACGGTATGACGTTATAACGTAACACGTCATATGGTATGACGTTATAACGTATTACGTAATATGGAACGACGTTATAACGCATTACGTTATATTGGATGACGTTATAACGTATTACGTTATATGGAATACCGTTATAACGTATTAGGTTATATGGTATGACGCTATAACGTATTACGTTATATGGCATGACGTTATAACGTAATACGTTATATGGTATGACGTTAATACGTAAATAGGTTATATGGTATGACGTTATACCGAATTACGTTATATGGTATGACATTAAAACGTAAATAGGTTATATTGTATGACGTTATACCGTATTACGTTATATTGGACGACGTTATAACGTATTGCGTTATATGGTATGACGTTATAACGTATTACGTTATATGGGATGACGTTATAACGTATTACGTGATATGGGATGACGTTATAACGTAATAGGTTATATGGTATAACTTTATAACGTATTACGTTATATGGTATGACGTCATAACGTAATAGGTTATATGGTATGACGTTATAACGTAATACCTTATATGGTATGACGTTATAACGTAAATAGGTTATATGGTATGACGTTATACCGTATTACGTTATATGGGATGACGTTATAACGCATTACGCAATATGGGATGACGTTATAACGTATTACGTTATGTGGGACGACGTTATAACGTATTGCGTTATATGGGATGACGTTATAACGTATTACGTTATATGGGATGATGTTATAACGTAATAGGTTATATGGTATAACGTTATAACGTATTACGTTATATGGTATGACGTCATAACGTAATAGGTTATATGGTATGACGTAATAACGTAATACCTTATATGGTATGACGTTATAACGTAAATAGGTTATATGGTATGACGTTATACCGTATTACGTTATATGGGATGACGGTATAACGCATTACGTAATATGGGATGACGTTATAACGTATTACGTTATGTGGGACGACGTTATAACGTAATGCGTTATATGGGATGACGTTATAACGTATTACGTTATATGGGATGACGTTATAACGTATTACGTTATATGGGATGACGTTATAACGTATTACGTTATATGGGAAGACGTTATAACGTATTGCGTTATATGGTATGACGTTATAACGTATTACGTTATATGGGATGACGTTATAACGTAATAGGTTATATGGTATGACGTTATAACGTAATAGGTTATATGGTATAACGTTATAACGTATTAGGTTATATGGTATGACGCTATAACGTATTACGTTATATGGCATGACGTTATAACGTAATACGTTATATGGTATGACGTTAATACGTAAATAGGTTATATGGTATGACGTTATACCGAATTACGTTATATGGTATGACATTATAACGTAAATAGGTTATATTGTATGACGTTATACCGTATTACGTTATATTGGACGACGTTATAACGTATTGCGTTATATGGTATGATGTTATAACGCATTACGCAATATGGGATGACGTTATAACGTATTACGTTATGTGGGACGACGTTATAACGTATTGCGTTATATGGGATGACGTTATAACGTATTACGTTATATGGGATGACGTTATAACTCATTACGTAATATGGGATGACGTTATAACGTATTACGTTATGTGGGACGACGTTATAACGTATTGCGTTATATGGGATGACGTTATAACGTCTTACGTTATATGGGATGACGTTATAACGTATTACGTTATATGGGATGTCGTTATAACGTAATAGGTTATATGGTATAACGTTATAACGTATTACGTTATATGGTATGACGTTATAACGTCATAGGTTATACGGTATGACGTTATAACGTAATACGTCATATGGTATGACGTTATAACGTATTACGTAATATGGGACGACGTTATAACGCATTACGTTATATGGGATGACGTTATAACGTAATACGTCATATGGTATGACGTTATAACGTATTACGTAATATGGGACGACGTTATAACGCATTACGTTATATGGGATGACGTTATAACGTATTACGATATATGGCATGACGTTATAACGTAATGCGTTATATGGTATGACGTTATAACGTCATAGGTTATACGGTATGACGTTACAACGTAATAGGTAATATGGCATGACGCTATAACGTAATACGTTATATGGTATGACGTTGTAACGTAATACGTCATATGGTATGACGTTATAACGTATTACGTTATATGGGATGTCGTTATAACGTAATAGGTTATATGGTATAACGTTATAACGTATTACGTTATATGGTATGACGTTATAACGTCATAGGTTATACGGTATGACGTTATAACGTAATACGTCATATGGTATGACGTTATAACGTATTGCGTTATATGGGACGACATTATAACGTATTACGTTATGTGGGACGACGTTATAACTTATTGCGTTATATGGGATGACGTTATAAGGTATTACGTTATATGGGATGACGTTATAACGTATTACGTTATATGGGAAGACGTTATAACGTACTGCGTTATATGGTATGACGTTATACCGTATTACGTTATATGGGATGACGTTATAACGCATTACGTAATATGGGATTACGTTATAACGGATTACGTTATGTGGGACGACGTTATAACTTATTGCGTTATATGGGATGACGTTATAACGTATTACGTTATATGGGATGACGTTATAACGTATTACGATATATGGCATGACGTTATAACGTTATACGTTATGTGGTATGACGTTATAACGTTAATAGGTTATATGGTATGACGTTATACCGAATTACGTTATATGGTATGACGTTATAACGTAAATAGGTTATATGGTATGACGTTATACCGTACTACGTTATATGGGATGACGTTATAACGCATTACGTAATATGGGATTACGTTATAACGGATTACGTTATGTGGGACGACGTTATAACTTATTGCGTTATATGGGATGACGTTATAACGTATTACGTTATATGGGATGACGTTATAACGTATTACGTTATATGGGAAGACGTTATAACGTATTGCGTTATATGGTATGACGTTATAACGGATTACGTTATATGGGATGACGTTATAACGTATTGCGTTATATGGGATGACGTTATAACGTATTACGTTCTATGGGATGACGTTATAACGTAATAGGTTATATGGTATAACGTTATAACTTATTACGTTATATGGTATGACGTTATAAAGTCATAGGTTATACGGTATGACGTTATAACGTAATACGTCATATGGTATGACGTTATAACGTATTACGTAATATGGGACGACGTTATAACGTATTGCGTTATATGGGATGATGTTATAACGTATTACGTTCTATGGGATGACGTTATAACGTATTACGTTCTATGGGATGACGTTATAACGTAATAGGTTATATGGTATAACGTTATAACTTATTACGTTATATGGTATGACGTTATAAAGTCATAGGTTATACGGTATGACGTTATAACGTAATACGTCATATGGTATGACGTTATAACGTATTACGTAATATGGGACGACGTTATAACGTATTGCGTTATATGGGATGACGTTATAACGTATTACGTCATATGGTATAACGTTATAACGTATTACGTTATACGGTATGACGTTATAACGTAATAGGTTATATGGCATGACGCTATAACGTAAAACGTTATATGGTATGACGTTATAACGTAAATAGATTATATGGTATGACGTTATACCGTATTACGTTATATGGGATGACGTTATAACTCATTACGTAATATGGGATGACGTTATAACGTATTACGTTATGTGGGACGACGTTATAACGTATTGCGTTATATGGGATGACGTTATAACGTCTTACGTTATATGGGATGACGTTATAACGTATTACGTTATATGGGATGTCGTTATAACGTAATAGGTTATATGGTATAACGTTATAACGTATTACGTTATATGGTATGACGTTATAACGTCATAGGTTATACGGTATGACGTTATAACGTAATACGTCATATGGTATGACGTTATAACGTATTACGTAATATGGGACGACGTTATAACGCATTACGTTATATGGGATGACGTTATAACGCATTACGTTATGTGGGACGACGTTATAACGTGTTGCGTTATATGGCATGACGTTGTAACGTATTACGTTATATGGGAAGACGTTATAACGTATTGCGTTTAATGCTATGACGTTATAACGTATTACGTTACATGGGATGACGTTATAACGTATTACGTAATATGGTATGACATTATAACGTAATAGGTTATATGGTATAACGTTATAACGTATTAGGTTATATAGTATGACGCTTTAACGTATTACGATATATGGCATGACGTTATACCGTAATGCGTTATATGGTATGACGTTATAACGTCATAGGTTATACGGTATGACGTTACAACGTAATAGGTAATATGGCATGACGCTATAACGTAATACGTTATATGGTATGACGTTGTAACGTAAATAGATTATATGGTATGACGTTATACCGTATTACGTTATATGGGATAACGTTATAACGCATTACGTAATATGGGATGACGTTATAACGTATTACGTTATGTGGGACGACGTTATAACGTATTGCGTTATATGGGATGACGTTATAACGTATTACGTTATATGGGATGATGTTATAACGTAATAGGTTATATGGTATAACGTTATAACGTATTACGTTATATGGTATGACGTCATAACGTAATAGGTTATATGGTATGACGTAATAACGTAATACCTTATATGGTATGACGTTATAACGTAAATAGGTTATATGGTATGACGTTATACCGTATTACGTTATATGGGATGACGGTATAACGCATTACGTAATATGGGATGACGTTATAACGTATTACGTTATGTGGGACGACGTTATAACGTAATGCGTTATATGGGATGACGTTATAACGTATTACGTTATATGGGATGACGTTATAACGTATTACGTTATATGGGATGACGTTATAACGTATTACGTTATATGGGAAGACGTTATAACGTATTGCGTTATATGGTATGACGTTATAACGTATTACGTTATATGGGATGACGTTATAACGTAATAGGTTATATGGTATGACGTTATAACGTAATAGGTTATATGGTATAACGTTATAACGTATTAGGTTATATGGTATGACGCTATAACGTATTACGTTATATGGGATGACGATATAACGTATTACGTTATGTGGGACGACGTTATAACGTATTGCGTTATATGGGATGACGTTATAACGTCTTACGTTATATGGGATGACGTTATAACGTATTACGTTATATGGGATGTCGTTATAACGTAATAGGTTATATGGTATAACGTTATAACGTAATACGTCATATGGTATGACGTTATAACGTATTACGTAATATGGGACGACGTTATAACGGATTGCGTTATATGGGATGACGTTATAACGTATTACGTTATATGGGATGACGTTATAACTCATTACGTAATATGGGATGACGATATAACGTATTACGTTATGTGGGACGACGTTATAACGTATTGCGTTATATGGGATGACGTTATAACGTCTTACGTTATATGGGATGACGTTATAACGTATTACGTTATATGGGATGTCGTTATAACGTAATAGGTTATATGGTATAACGTTATGACGTATTACGTTATATGGTATGACGTTATAACGTCATAGGTTATACGGTATGACGTTATAACGTAATACGTCATATGGTATGACGTTATAACGTATTACGTAATATGGGACGACGTTATAACGGATTGCGTTATATGGGATGACGTTATAACGTAATACGTCATATGGTATGACGTTATAACGTATTACGTAATATGGGACGACGTTATAACGCATTACGTTATATGGGATGACGTTATAACGTATTACGATATATGGCATGACGTTATAACGTAATGCGTTATATGGTATGACGTTATAACGTCATAGGTTATACGGTATGACGTTACAACGTAATAGGTAATATGGCATGACGCTATAACGTAATACGTTGTATGGTATGACGTTGTAACGTAATACGTCATATGGTATGACGTTATAACGTATTACGTTATACGGGATGTCGTTATAACGTAATAGGTTATATGGTATAACGTTATAACGTATTACGTTATATGGTATGACGTTATAACGTCATAGGTTATACGGTATGACGTTATAACGTAATACGTCATATGGTATGACGTTATAACGTATTACGTAATATGGGACGACGATATAACGTAATACGTCATATGGTATGACGTTATAACGTATTACATAATATGGGACCACGTTATAACGCATTACGTTATATGGGATGACGTTATAACGTATTACGTTATATGGAATACCGTTATAACGTATTAGGTTATATGGTATGACGCTATAACGTATTACGTTATATGGCATGACGTTACAACGTAATACGTTATATGGTATGACGCTAATACGTAAATAGGTTATATGGTATGACGTTATACCGAATTACGTTATATGGTATGACATTATAACGTAAATAGGTTATATGTTATGACGTTATACCGTATTACGTTATATGGGACGACGTTATAACGTATTACGTAATATGGTATGACATTATAACGTAATAGGTTATATGGTATAACGTTATAACGTATTAGGTTATATAGTATGACGCTTTAACGTATTACGATATATGGCATGACGTTATAACGTAATGCGTTATATGGTATGACGTTATAACGTCATAGGTTATACGGTATGACGTTACAACGTAATAGGTAATATGGCATGACGCTATAACGTAATACGTTATATGGTATGACGTTGTAACGTAATACGTCATATGGTATGACGTTATAACGTATTACCTTATATGGGATGTCGTTATAACGTAATAGGTTATATGGTATAACGTTATAACGTATTACGTTATATGGTATGACGTTATAACGTCATAGGTTATACGGTATGACGTTATAACGTAATACGTCATATGGTATGACGTTATAACGGATTACGTTATGTGGGACGACGTTATAACTTATTGCGTTATATGGGATGACGTTATAACGTATTACGTTATATGGGATGACGTTATAACGTATTATGTTATATGGGATGACGTTATAACGTAATAGGTTATATGGTATAACGTTATAACGTATTGCGTTGTATGGTATGACGTTATAACGTAATAGGTTATATGGTATGACGTTATAACGTAATACGTTATATGGTATGACGTTATAACGTAAATAGGTTATATGGTATGACGTTATACCGTATTACGTTATATGGGATGACGGTATAACGCATTACGTAATATGGGATGACGTTATAACGTAATGCGTTATATGGGATGACGTTATAACGTATTACGTTATATGGGATTACGTTATAACGTATTACGTTATATGGGATGACGTTATAACGTAATAGGTTATATGGTATAACGTTATAACGCATTACGTTATATGGGATGACGTTATAACGTATTACGTTATATGGAATACCGTTATAACGTATTAGGTTATATGGTATGACGCTATAACGTATTACGTTATATGGCATGACGTTATAACGTAATACGTTATATGGTATGACGTTAATACGTAAATAGGTTATATGGTATGACGTTATACCTAATTACGTTATATGGTATGACATTATAACGTAAATAGGTTATATGGTATGACGTTTTACCGTATTACGTTATATGGGACGACGTTATAACGTATTGCGTTATATGGTATGACGTTATAACGTATTACGTTATATGGGATGACGTTATAACGTATTACGTAATATGGGATGACGTTATAACGTAATAGGTTATATGGTATAACGTTATAACGTATTACGTTATATGGTATGACGTCATAACGTAATAGGTTATATGGTATGACGTTATAACGTAATACCTTATATGGTATGACGTTATAACGTAAATAGGTTATATGGTATGACGTTATACCGTATTACGTTATATGGGATGACGTTATAACGCATTACGCAATATGGGATGACGTTATAACGTATTACGTTATATGGGACGACGTTATAACGTATTGCGTTATATGGTATGACGTTATAACGTATTACGTTATATGGGATGACGTTATAACGTATTACGTAATATGGGATGACGTTATAACGTAATAGGTTATATGGTATAACGTTATAACGTATTACGTTATATGGTATGACGTCATAACGTAATAGGTTATATGGTATGACGTTATAACGTAATACCTTATATGGTATGACGTTATAACGTAAATAGGTTATATGGTATGACGTTATAACGCATTACGCAATATGGGATGACGTTATAACGTATTACGTTATGTGGGACGACGTTATAACGTGTTGCGTTATATGGGATGACGTTGTAACGTATTACGTTATATGGGAAGACGTTATAACGTATTGCGTTTAATGCTATGACGTTATATCGTATTACGTTACATGGGATGACGTTATAACGTATTACGTAATATGGGATGACATTATAACGTAATAGGTTATATGGTATAACGTTATAACGTATTAGGTTATATAGTATGACGCTATAACGTATTACGATATATGGCATGACGTTATAACGTAATGCGTTATATGGTATGACGTTATAACGTCATAGGCTATACGGTATGACGTTATAAAGTAATAGGTAAAATGGCATGACGCTATAACGTAATACGTTATATGGTATGACGTTGTAACGTAAATAGATTATATGGTATGACGTTATACCGTATTACGTTATATGGGATAACGTTATAACGCATTACGTAATATGGGATGACGTTATAACGTATTACGTTATGTGGGACGACGTTATAACGTATTGCGTTATATGGGATGACGTTATAACGTCTTACGTTATATGGGATGATGTTATAACGTATTACGTTATATGGGATGACGTTACAACGTAATAGGTTATATGGTATAACGTTATAACGTATTACGTTAAATGGTATGACGTTATAACGTCATAGGTTATACGGTATGACGATATAACGTAATACGACATATGGTATGACGTTATAACGTATTACATAATATGGGACCACGTTATAACGCATTACGTTATATGGGATGACGTTATAACGTATTACGATATATGGTATACCGTTATAACGTATTAGGTTATATGGTATGACGCTATAACGTATTACGTTACATGGCATGACGTTATAACGTAATACGTTATATGGTATGACGTTAATACGTAAATAGGTTATATGGTATGACGTTATACCGAATTACGTTATATGGTATGACATTATAACGTAAATAGGTTATATGGTATGACGTTATACCGTATTACGTTATGTGGGACGACGTTATAACGCATTACGTTATATGGGATGACGTTATAACGTTATAGGTTATATGGTATGACGTTATACCGTATTACGTTATATGGGATGACGTTATAACGTATTACGTAATATGGGGTGACGTTATAACATATTACGTTATATGGGCTGACGTTATAACGTAATAGGTTATATGGTATAAAATTATAACTTATTACGTCGTATAGTGTGACGTTCTAACATAATATTTTATATGGTATTTCGGTATAACGTAATACGTTATATGGGATGACGTTATAACGTATTACGTTATATGGGATGACGTTATAACGTATTACGTTATATGGGAAGACGTTATAACGTATTGCGTTATATGGTATGACGTTATAACGTATTACGTTATATGGGATGACGTTATAACGTATTACGTTATATGGGATGACGTTATAATTATTACGTTATATGGGCTGACGTTATAACGTAATAGGTTATATGGTATAAAATTATAACTTATTACGTCGTATAGTGTGACGTTCTAACATAATATTTTATATGGTATGACGGTATAACGTAATACGTTATATGGGATGACGTTATAACGTATTACGTTATATGGGATGCCGTTATAACGTATTACGTTATATGGGAAGACGTTATAACGTATTGCGTTATATGGTATGACGTTATACCGAATTACGTTATATGGTATGACGTTATAACGTATTACGTTATGTGGGACAACGTTATAACGTAATGCGTTATATGGGATGACGTTATAACGTATTACGTTATATGGGATGACGTTACAACGTATTACGTTATATGGGATGACGTTATAACGTATTACGTTATATGGGAAGACGTTATAACGTATTGCGTTATATGGTATGACGTTATAACGTATTACGTTATATGGGATGACGTTATAACGTATTACGCAATATGGGAGGACGTTATAACGTAATAGGTTATATGGTATAACGTTATAACGTATTAGGTTATATGGTATGACGCTATAACGTATTACGTTATATGGCAGGACGTTATAACGTAATACGTTATATGGTATGACGTTATAACGTCATAGGTTATACTTTATGACGTTATAACGTAATAGGTTATATGGCATGACGCTATAACGTAATACGTTATATGGTATGACGTTATAACGTAAATAGATTATATGGTATGACGTTATACCGTATTAGGTTATATGGGATGACGTTATAACGCATTACGTAATATGCGATGACGTTATAACGTATTACGTTATGCGGGACGACGTTATAACGTATTGCGTTATATGGGATGACGTTATAACGTCTTACGTTATATGGGATGACGTTATAACGTATTACGTTATATGGGATGACGTTATAACATAATAGGTTATATGGTATAACGTTATAACGTATTGCGTTATATGGGATGACGTTATAACTCATTACGTAATATGGGATGACGTTATAACGTATTACGTTATGTGGGACGACGTTATAACGTATTGCGTTATATGGCATGACGTTATAACGTAATACGTTATATGGTATGACGTTAATACGTAAATAGGTTATATGGTATGACGTTATACCGAATTACGTTATATGGTATGACATTATAACGTAAATAGGTTATATTGTATGACGTTATACCGTATTACGTTATATTGGACGACGTTATAACGTATTGCGTTATATGGTATGATGTTATAACGCATTACGCAATATGGGATGACGTTATAACGTATTACGTTATGTGGGACGACGTTATAACGTATTGCGTTATATGGGATGACGTTATAACGTATTACGTTATATGGGATGACGTTATAACTCATTACGTAATATGGGATGACGTTATAACGTATTACGTTATGTGGGACGACGTTATAACGTATTGCGTTATATGGGATGACGTTATAACGTCTTACGTTATATGGGATGACGTTATAACGTATTACGTTATATGGGATGTCGTTATAACGTAATAGGTTATATGGTATAACGTTATAACGTATTACGTTATATGGTATGACGTTATAACGTCATAGGTTATACGGTATGACGTTATAACGTAATACGTCATATGGTATGACGTTATAACGTATTACGTAATATGGGACGACGTTATAACGCATTACGTTATATGGGATGACGTTATAACGTAATACGTCATATGGTATGACGTTATAACGTATTACGTAATATGGGACGACGTTATAACGCATTACGTTATATGGGATGACGTTATAACGTATTACGATATATGGCATGACGTTATAACGTAATGCGTTATATGGTATGACGTTATAACGTCATAGGTTATACGGTATGACGTTACAACGTAATAGGTAATATGGCATGACGCTATAACGTAATACGTTATATGGTATGACGTTGTAACGTAATACGTCATATGGTATGACGTTATAACGTATTACGTTATATGGGATGTCGTTATAACGTAATAGGTTATATGGTATAACGTTATAACGTATTACGTTATATGGTATGACGTTATAACGTCATAGGTTATACGGTATGACGTTATAACGTAATACGTCATATGGTATGACGTTATAACGTATTACGTAATATGGGACGACAATATAACGTAATACGTCATATGGTATGACGTTATAACGTATTACATAATATGGGACCACGTTATAACGCATTACGTTATATGGGATGACGTTATAACGTATTACGTTATATGGAATACCGTTATAACGTATTAGGTTATATGGTATGACGCTATAACGTATTACGTTATATGGCATGACGTTACAACGTAATACGTTATATGGTATGACGCTAATACGTAAATAGGTTATATGGTATGACGTTATACCGAATTACGTTATATGGTATGACATTATAACGTAAATAGGTTATATGTTATGACGTTATACCGTATTACGTTATATGGGACGACGTTATAACGTATTACGTAATATGGTATGACATTATAACGTAATAGGTTATATGGTATAACGTTATAACGTATTAGGTTATATAGTATGACGCTTTAACGTATTACGATATATGGCATGACGTTATAACGTAATGCGTTATATGGTATGACGTTATAACGTCATAGGTTATACGGTATGACGTTACAACGTAATAGGTAATATGGCATGACGCTATAACGTAATACGTTATATGGTATGACGTTGTAACGTAATACGTCATATGGTATGACGTTATAACGTATTACCTTATATGGGATGTCGTTATAACGTAATAGGTTACATGGTATAACGTTATAACGTATTACGTTATATGGTATGACGTTATAACGTCATAGGTTATACGGTATGACGTTATAACGTAATACGTCATATGGTATGACGTTATAACGTATTACGTAATATGGGACGACGATATAACGTAATACGTCATATGGTATGACGTTATAACGTATTACATAATATGGGAGCACGTTATAACGCATTACGTTATATGGGATGACGTTATAACGTATTACGTTATATGGAATACCGTTATAACGTATTAGGTTATATGGTATGACGCAATAACGTATTACGTTATATGGCATGACGTTATAACGTAATACGTTATATGGTATGACGTTAATACGTAAATAGGTTATATGGTATGACGTTATACCGAATTACGTTATATGGTATGACATTATAACGTAAATAGGTTATATGGTATGACGTTATAACGTAATAGGTTATATGGTATAACGTTATAACGTATTAGGTTATATGGTATGACGCTATAACGTATTACGTTATATGGCATGACGTTATAACGTAATAGGTTATATGGTATGACGTTATAACGTCATAGGTTATACGGTATGACGTTATAACGTAATAGGTTATATGGCATGACGCTATAACGTATTACGTTATATGGCATGACGTTATAACGTAATACGTTATATGGTATGACGTTATAACGTCATAGGTTATACGGTATGACGTTATAACGTAATAGGTTATATGGCATGACGCTATAACGTAATACGTTATATGGTATGACGTTATAACGTAAATAGATTATATGGTATGACGTTATACCGTATTAAGTTATATGGGATGACGTTATAACTCATTACGTAATATGGGATGACGTTATAACGTATTACGTTATGTGGGACGACGTTATAACGTATTGCGTTATATGGGATGACGTTATAACGTCTTACGTTATATGGGATGACGTTATAACGTATCACGTTATATGGCATGACGTTGTAACATAATAGGTTATATGGTATAACGTTATAACGTATTACGTTATATGGTATGACGTTATAACGTCATAGGTTATACGGTATGACGTTATAACGTAATACGTCATATGGTATGACGTTATAACGTATTACGTAATATGGGACGACGTTATAACGCATTACGTTATATGGGATGACGTTATAACGCATTACGTTATGTGGGACGACGTTATAACGTGTTGCGTTATATGGCATGACGTTGTAACGTATTACGTTATATGGGAAGACGTTATAACGTATTGCGTTTAATGCTATGACGTTATAACGTATTACGTTACATGGGATGACGTTATAACGTATTACGTAATATGGTATGACATTATAACGTAATAGGTTATATGGTATAACGTTATAACGTATTAGGTTATATAGTATGACGCTTTAACGTATTACGATATATGGCATGACGTTATAACGTAATGCGTTATATGGTATGACGTTATAACGTCATAGGTTATACGGTATGACGTTACAACGTAATAGGTAATATGGCATGACGCTATAACGTAATACGTTATATGGTATGACGTTGTAACGTAAATAGATTATATGGTATGACGTTATACCGTATTACGTTATATGGGATAACGTTATAACGCATTACGTAATATGGGATGACGTTATAACGTATTACGTTATGTGGGACGACGTTATAACGTATTGCGTTATATGGGATGACGTTATAACGTCTTACGTTATATGGGATGACGTTATAACGTATTACGTAATATGGGATGACGTTATAACGTAATAGGTTATATGGTATAACGTTATAACGTATTACGTTAAATGGTATGACGTTATAACGTCATAGGTTATACGGTATGACGATATAACGTAATACGTCATATGGTATGACGTTATAACGTATTACATAATATGGGACCACGTTATAACGCATTACGTTATATGGGATGACGTTATAACGTATTACGTTATATGGAATACCGTTATAACGTATTAGGTTATATGGTATGACGCTATAACGTATTACGTTATATGGCATGACGTTATAACGTAATACGTTATATGGTATGACGTTAATACGTAAATAGGTTATATGGTATGACGTTATACCGAATTACGTTATATGGTATGACATTATAACGTAAATAGGTTATATGGTATGACGTTATACCGTATTACGTTATATGGGACGACGTTATAACGCATTACGTAATATGGGATTACGTTATAACGGATTACGTTATGTGGGACGACGTTATAACTTATTGCGTTATATGGGATGACGTTATAACGTATTACGTTATATGGGATGACGTTATAACGTATTATGTTATATGGGATGACGTTATAACGTAATAGGTTATATGGTATAACGTTATAACGTATTGCGTTGTATGGTATGACGTTATAACGTAATAGGTTATATGGTATGACGTTATAACGTAATACGTTATATGGTATGACGTTATAACGTAAATAGGTTATATGGTATGACGTTATACCGTATTACGTTATATGGGATGACGGTATAACGCATTACGTAATATGGGATGACGTTATAACGTAATAGGTTATATGGTATAACGTTATAACGTATTACGTTATATGGGATGACGTTATAACGTATTACGTAATATGGGATGACGATATAACGTAATAGGTTATATGGTATAACGTTATAACGTATTACGTTATATGGTATGACGTCATAACGTAATAGGTTATATGGTATGACGTTATAACGTAATACCTTATATGGTATGACGTTATAACGTAAATAGGTTATATGGTATGACGTTATACCGTATTACGTTATATGTAATGACGTTATAACGCATTACGCAATATGGGATGACGTTATAACGTATTACGTTATGTGGGACGACGTTATAACGTGTTGCGTTATATGGGATGACGTTGTAACGTATTACGTTATATGGGAAGACGTTATAACGTATTGCGTTTAATGCTATGACGTTATATCGTATTACGTTACATGGGATGACGTTATAACGTATTACGTAATATGGGATGACATTATAACGTAATAGGTTATATGGTATAACGTTATAACGTATTAGGTTATATAGTATGACGCTATAACGTATTACGATATATGGCATGACGTTATAACGTAATGCGTTATATGGTATGACGTTATAACGTCATAGGCTATACGGTATGACGTTATAACGTAATAGGTAAAATGGCATGACGCTATAACGTAATACGTTATATGGTATGACGTTGTAACGTAAATAGATTATATGGTATGACGTTATACCGTATTACGTTATATGGGATAACGTTATAACGCATTACGTAATATGGGATGACGTTATAACGTATTACGTTATGTGGGACGACGTTATAACGTATTGCGTTATATGGGATGACGTTATAACGTCTTACGTTATATGGGATGATGTTATAACGTATTACGTTATATGGGATGACGTTATAACGTAATAGGTTATATGGTATAACGTTATAACGTATTACGTTAAATGGTATGACGTTATAACGTCATAGGTTATACGGTATGACGATATAACGTAATACGACATATGGTATGACGTTATAACGTATTACATAATATGGGACCACGTTATAACGCATTACGTTATATGGGATGACGTTATAACGTATTACGATATATGGTATACCGTTATAACGTATTAGGTTATATGGTATGACGCTATAACGTATTACGTTACATGGCATGACGTTATAACGTAATACGTTATATGGTATGACGTTAATACGTAAATAGGTTATATGGTATGACGTTATACCGAATTACGTTATATGGTATGACATTATAACGTAAATAGGTTATATGGTATGACGTTATACCGTATTACGTTATGTGGGACGACGTTATAACGCATTACGTTATATGGGATGACGTTATAACGTTATAGGTTATATGGTATGACGTTATACCGTATTACGTTATATGGGATGACGTTATAACGTATTACGTAATATGGGGTGACGTTATAACATATTACGTTATATGGGCTGACGTTATAACGTAATAGGTTATATGGTATAAAATTATAACTTATTACGTCGTATAGTGTGACGTTCTAACATAATATTTTATATGGTATTTCGGTATAACGTAATACGTTATATGGGATGACGTTATAACGTATTACGTTATATGGGATGACGTTATAACGTATTACGTTATATGGGAAGACGTTATAACGTATTGCGTTATATGGTATGACGTTATAACGTATTACGTTATATGGGATGACGTTATAACGTATTACGTTATATGGGATGACGCTATAATTATTACGTTATATGGGCTGACGTTATAACGTAATAGGTTATATGGTATAAAATTATAACTTATTACGTCGTATAGTGTGACGTTCTAACATAATATTTTATATGGTATGACGGTATAACGTAATACGTTATATGGGATGACGTTATAACGTATTACGTTATATGGGATGCCGTTATAACGTATTACGTTATATGGGAAGACGTTATAACGTATTGCGTT
This sequence comes from Bombus vancouverensis nearcticus, assembly GCF_051014615.1. Lineage (NCBI taxonomy): Eukaryota > Metazoa > Arthropoda > Insecta > Hymenoptera > Apidae > Bombus > Bombus vancouverensis. The sequence continues at coordinate 2,052,518 of NW_027468911.1, forward strand.
ATATGGTATGACGTTATACCGAATTACGTTATATGGTATGACGTTATAACGTATTACGTTATGTGGGACAACGTTATAACGTAATGCGTTATATGGGATGACGTTATAACGTATTACGTTATATGGGATGACGTTACAACGTATTACGTTATATGGGATGACGTTATAACGTATTACGTTATATGGGAAGACGTTATAACGTATTGCGTTATATGGTATGACGTTATAACGTATTACGTTATATGGGATGACGTTATAACGTATTACGCAATATGGGAGGACGTTATAACGTAATAGGTTATATGGTATAACGTTATAACGTATTAGGTTATATGGTATGACGCTATAACGTATTACGTTATATGGCAGGACGTTATAACGTAATACGTTATATGGTATGACGTTATAACGTCATAGGTTATACTTTATGACGTTATAACGTAATAGGTTATATGGCATGACGCTATAACGTTATACGTTATATGGTATGACGTTATAACGTAAATAGATTATATGGTATGACGTTATACCGTATTAGGTTATATGGGATGACGTTATAACGCATTACGTAATATGCGATGACGTTATAACGTATTACGTTATGCGGGACGACGTTATAACGTATTGCGTTATATGGGATGACGTTATAAGGTCTTACGTTATATGGGATGACGTTATAACGTATTACGTTATATGGGATGACGTTATAACATAATAGGTTATATGGTATGACGTTATAACGTAATACCTTATATGGTATGACGTTATAACGTAAATAGATTATATGGTATGACGTTATACCGTATTACGTTATATGGGATGAGGTTATAACGCATTACGTAATATGGGATGACGTTATAACGTATTACGTTATGTGGGACGACGTTATAACGTATTGCGTTATATGGGATGACGTTATAACGTCTTACGTTATATGGGATGACGTTATAACGTATTACGTTCTATGGGATGACGTTATAACGTAATAGGTTATATGGTATAACGTTATAACTTATTACGTTATATGGTATGACGTTATAACGTCATAGGTTATACGGTATGACGTTATAACGTAATACGTCATATGGTATGACGCTATAACGTATTACGTAATATGGGACGACGTTATAACGCATTACGTTATATGGGATGACGTTATAACGTATTACGTTATATGAAACACCGTTATAACGTATTAGGTTATATGGGATGACGCTATAACGTATTACGTTATATGGCATGACGTTATAACGTAATACGTTATGTGGTATGACGTTATAACGTTAATAGGTTATATGGTATGACGTTATAACGTGTTGCGTTATATGGGATGACGTTATAACGTATTACGTTATATGGGAAGACGTTATAACGTATTGCGTTTAATGCTATGACGTTATAACGTATTACGTTATATGGGATGACGTTATAACGTATTACGTAATATGGGATGACGTTATAACGTAATAGGTTATATGGTATAACGTTATAACGTATTAGGTTATATGGGACGACGTTATAACTTATTGCGTTATATGGGATGACGTTATAACGTATTACGTTATATGGGAAGACGTTATAACGTATTGCGTTATATGGTATGACGTTATACCGTATTACGTTTTATGGGATGTCGTTATAACGCATTACGTAATATGGGATTACGTTATAACAGATTACGTTATGTGGGACGACGTTATAACTTATTGCGTTATATGGGATGACGTTATAACGTATTACGTTATATGGGATGACGTTATAACGTATTGCGTTATATGGGACGACATTATAACGTATTACGTTATGTGGGACGACGTTATAACGTGTTGCGTTATATGGGATGACGTTATAACGTATTACGTTATATGGGAAGACGTTATAACGTATTGCGTTTAATGCTATGACGTTATAACGTATTACGTTATATGGGATGACGTTATAACGTATTGCGTTATATGGGACGACATTATAACGTATTACGTTATGTGGGACGACGTTATAACTTATTGCGTTATATGGGATGACGTTATAACGTATTACGTTATATGGGATGACGTTATAACGTATTACGTTATATGGGAAGACGTTATAACGTATTGCGTTATATGGTATGACGTTATACCGTATTACGTTATATGGGATGACGTTATAACGCATTACGTAATATGGGATTACGTTATAACGGATTACGTTATGTGGGACGACGTTATAACTTATTGCGTTATATGGGATGACGTTATAACGTATTACGATATATGGCATGACGTTATAACGTAATGCGTTATATGGTATGACGTTATAACGTCACATGTTATACGGTATGACGTTATAACGTAATAGGTTATATGGCATGACGCTATAACGTAATACGTTATATGGTATGACGTTATAACGTAAATAGATTATATGGTATGACGTTATACCGTATTACGTTATATGGGATGACGTTATAACGCATTACGTAATATGGGATGACGTTATAACGTAATAGGTTATATGGTATAACGTTATAACTTATTACGTTATATGGTATGACGTTATAACGTCATAGGTTATACGGTATGACGTTATAACGTAATACGTCATATGGTATGACGTTATAACGTATTACGCAATATGGGACGACGTTATAACGCATTACGTTATGTGGGACGACGTTATAACTTATTGCGTTATATGGGATGACGTTATAACGTATTACGTAATATGGGATGACGTTATAACGTAATAGGTTATATGGTATAACGTTATAACGTATTACGTTATATGGTATGACGTCATAACGAAATAGGTTATATGGTATGACGTTATAACGTAATACCTTATATGGTATTACGTTATAACGTAAATAGGTTATATGGTATGACGTTATACCGTATTACGTTATATGGGATGACGTTATAACGCATTACGTAGTATGGGATGACGTTATAACGTATTACGTTATGTGGGACGACGTTATAACGTATTGCGTTATATGGGATGACGTTATAACGTATTACGTCATATGGGATGATGTTATAACGTAATAGGTTATATGGTATAACGTTATAACGTATTACGTTATATGGTATGACGTCATAACGTAATAGGTTATATGGTATGACGTTATAACGTAATACCTTATATTGTATGACGTTATAACGTAAATAGATTATATGGTATGACGTTATACCGTATTACGTTATATGGGATGACGTTATAACGCATTACGTAATATGGGATGACGTTATAACGTATTACGTTATGTGGGACGACGTTATAACGTATTGCGTTATATGGGATGACGTTATAACGTCTTACGTTATATGGGATGACGTTATAACGTATTACGTTCTATGGGATGACGTTATAACGTAATAGGTTATATGGTATAACGTTATAACTTATTACGTTATATGGTATGACGTTATAAAGTCATAGGTTATACGGTATGACGTTATAACGTAATACGTCATATGGTATGACGTTATAACGTATTACGAAATATGGGACGACGTTATAACGTATTGCGTTATATGGGATGACGTTATAACGTATTACGTTCTATGGGATCACGTTATAACGTATTACGCAATATGGGAGGACGTTATAACGTAATAGGTTATATGGTATAACGTTATAACGTATTAGGTTATATGGTATGACGCTATAACGTATTACGTTATATGGCAGGACGTTATAACGTAATACGTTATATGGTATGACGTTATAACGTCATAGGTTATACTTTATGACGTTATAACGTAATAGGTTATATGGCATGACGCTATAACGTAATACGTTATATGGTATGACGTTATAACGTAAATAGATTATATGGTATGACGTTATACCGTATTAGGTTATATGGGATGACGTTATAACGCATTACGTAATATGCGATGACGTTATAACGTATTACGTTATGCGGGACGACGTTATAACGTATTGCGTTATATGGGATGACGTTATAACGTCTTACGTTATATGGGATGACGTTATAACGTATTACGTTATATGGGATGACGTTATAACATAATAGGTTATATGGTATAACGTTATAACGTATTGCGTTATATGGGATGACGTTATAACTCATTACGTAATATGGGATGACGTTATAACGTATTACGTTATGTGGGACGACGTTATAACGTATTGCGTTATATGGCATGACGTTATAACGTAATACGTTATATGGTATGACGTTAATACGTAAATAGGTTATATGGTATGACGTTATACCGAATTACGTTATATGGTATGACATTATAACGTAAATAGGTTATATTGTATGACGTTATACCGTATTACGTTATATTGGACGACGTTATAACGTATTGCGTTATATGGTATGATGTTATAACGCATTACGCAATATGGGATGACGTTATAACGTATTACGTTATGTGGGACGACGTTATAACGTATTGCGTTATATGGGATGACGTTATAACGTATTACGTTATATGGGATGACGTTATAACTCATTACGTAATATGGGATGACGTTATAACGTATTACGTTATGTGGGACGACGTTATAACGTATTGCGTTATATGGGATGACGTTATAACGTCTTACGTTATATGGGATGACGTTATAACGTATTACGTTATATGGGATGTCGTTATAACGTAATAGGTTATATGGTATAACGTTATAACGTATTACGTTATATGGTATGACGTTATAACGTCATAGGTTATACGGTATGACGTTATAACGTAATACGTCATATGGTATGACGTTATAACGTATTACGTAATATGGGACGACGTTATAACGCATTACGTTATATGGGATGACGTTATAACGTAATACGTCATATGGTATGACGTTATAACGTATTACGTAATATGGGACGACGTTATAACGCATTACGTTATATGGGATGACGTTATAACGTATTACGATATATGGCATGACGTTATAACGTAATGCGTTATATGGTATGACGTTATAACGTCATAGGTTATACGGTATGACGTTACAACGTAATAGGTAATATGGCATGACGCTATAACGTAATACGTTATATGGTATGACGTTGTAACGTAATACGTCATATGGTATGACGTTATAACGTATTACGTTATATGGGATGTCGTTATAACGTAATAGGTTATATGGTATAACGTTATAACGTATTACGTTATATGGTATGACGTTATAACGTCATAGGTTATACGGTATGACGTTATAACGTAATACGTCATATGGTATGACGTTATAACGTATTACGTAATATGGGACGACAATATAACGTAATACGTCATATGGTATGACGTTATAACGTATTACATAATATGGGACCACGTTATAACGCATTACGTTATATGGGATGACGTTATAACGTATTACGTTATATGGAATACCGTTATAACGTATTAGGTTATATGGTATGACGCTATAACGTATTACGTTATATGGCATGACGTTACAACGTAATACGTTATATGGTATGACGCTAATACGTAAATAGGTTATATGGTATGACGTTATACCGAATTACGTTATATGGTATGACATTATAACGTAAATAGGTTATATGTTATGACGTTATACCGTATTACGTTATATGGGACGACGTTATAACGTATTACGTAATATGGTATGACATTATAACGTAATAGGTTATATGGTATAACGTTATAACGTATTAGGTTATATAGTATGACGCTTTAACGTATTACGATATATGGCATGACGTTATAACGTAATGCGTTATATGGTATGACGTTATAACGTCATAGGTTATACGGTATGACGTTACAACGTAATAGGTAATATGGCATGACGCTATAACGTAATACGTTATATGGTATGACGTTGTAACGTAATACGTCATATGGTATGACGTTATAACGTATTACCTTATATGGGATGTCGTTATAACGTAATAGGTTATATGGTATAACGTTATAACGTATTACGTTATATGGTATGACGTTATAACGTCATAGGTTATACGGTATGACGTTATAACGTAATACGTCATATGGTATGACGTTATAACGTATTACGTAATATGGGACGACGATATAACGTAATACGTCATATGGTATGACGTTATAACGTATTACATAATATGGGAGCACGTTATAACGCATTACGTTATATGGGATGACGTTATAACGTATTACGTTATATGGAATACCGTTATAACGTATTAGGTTATATGGTATGACGCAATAACGTATTACGTTATATGGCATGACGTTATAACGTAATACGTTATATGGTATGACGTTAATACGTAAATAGGTTATATGGTATGACGTTATACCGAATTACGTTATATGGTATGACATTATAACGTAAATAGGTTATATGGTATGACGTTATAACGTAATAGGTTATATGGTATAACGTTATAACGTATTAGGTTATATGGTATGACGCTATAACGTATTACGTTATATGGCATGACGTTATAACGTAATAGGTTATATGGTATGACGTTATAACGTCATAGGTTATACGGTATGACGTTATAACGTAATAGGTTATATGGCATGACGCTATAACGTATTACGTTATATGGCATGACGTTATAACGTAATACGTTATATGGTATGACGTTATAACGTCATAGGTTATACGGTATGACGTTATAACGTAATAGGTTATATGGCATGACGCTATAACGTAATACGTTATATGGTATGACGTTATAACGTAAATAGATTATATGGTATGACGTTATACCGTATTACGTTATATGGGATGACGTTATAACTCATTACGTAATATGGGATGACGTTATAACGTATTACGTTATGTGGGACGACGTTATAACGTATTGCGTTATATGGGATGACGTTATAACGTCTTACGTTATATGGGATGACGTTATAACGTATCACGTTATATGGCATGACGTTGTAACATAATAGGTTATATGGTATAACGTTATAACGTATTACGTTATATGGTATGACGTTATAACGTCATAGGTTATACGGTATGACGTTATAACGTAATACGTCATATGGTATGACGTTATAACGTATTACGTAATATGGGACGACGTTATAACGCATTACGTTATATGGGATGACGTTATAACGCATTACGTTATGTGGGACGACGTTATAACGTGTTGCGTTATATGGCATGACGTTGTAACGTATTACGTTATATGGGAAGACGTTATAACGTATTGCGTTTAATGCTATGACGTTATAACGTATTACGTTACATGGGATGACGTTATAACGTATTACGTAATATGGTATGACATTATAACGTAATAGGTTATATGGTATAACGTTATAACGTATTAGGTTATATAGTATGACGCTTTAACGTATTACGATATATGGCATGACGTTATAACGTAATGCGTTATATGGTATGACGTTATAACGTCATAGGTTATACGGTATGACGTTACAACGTAATAGGTAATATGGCATGACGCTATAACGTAATACGTTATATGGTATGACGTTGTAACGTAAATAGATTATATGGTATGACGTTATACCGTATTACGTTATATGGGATAACGTTATAACGCATTACGTAATATGGGATGACGTTATAACGTATTACGTTATGTGGGACGACGTTATAACGTATTGCGTTATATGGGATGACGTTATAACGTCTTACGTTATATGGGATGACGTTATAACGTATTACGTAATATGGGATGACGTTATAACGTAATAGGTTATATGGTATAACGTTATAACGTATTACGTTATATGGTATGACGTTATAACGTCATAGGTTATACGGTATGACGTTATAACGTAATACGTCATATGGTATGACGTTATAACGTATTACGTAATATGGGACGACGTTATAACGCATTACGTTATATGGGATGACGTTATAACGTATTACGTTATATGGAATACCGTTATAACGTATTAGGTTATATGGTATGACGCTATAACGTATTACGTTATATGGCATGACGTTATAACGTAATACGTTATATGGTATGACGTTAATACGTAAATAGGTTATATGGTATGACGTTATACCGAATTACGTTATATGGTATGACATTATAACGTAAATAGGTTATATGGTATGACGTTATACCGTATTACGTTATATGGGACGACGTTATAACGCATTACGTAATATGGGATTACGTTATAACGGATTACGTTATGTGGGACGACGTTATAACTTATTGCGTTATATGGGATGACGTTATAACGTATTACGTTATATGGGATGACGTTATAACGTATTATGTTATATGGGATGACGTTATAACGTAATAGGTTATATGGTATAACGTTATAACGTATTGCGTTGTATGGTATGACGTTATAACGTAATAGGTTATATGGTATGACGTTATAACGTAATACGTTATATGGTATGACGTTATAACGTAAATAGGTTATATGGTATGACGTTATACCGTATTACGTTATATGGGATGACGGTATAACGCATTACGTAATATGGGATGACGTTATAACGTAATAGGTTATATGGTATAACGTTATAACGTATTACGTTATATGGGATGACGTTATAACGTATTACGTAATATGGGATGACGATATAACGTAATAGGTTATATGGTATAACGTTATAACGTATTACGTTATATGGTATGACGTCATAACGTAATAGGTTATATGGTATGACGTTATAACGTAATACCTTATATGGTATGACGTTATAACGTAAATAGGTTATATGATATGACGTTATACCGTATTACGTTATATGTAATGACGTTATAACGCATTACGCAATATGGGATGACGTTATAACGTATTACGTTATGTGGGACGACGTTATAACGTGTTGCGTTATATGGGATGACGTTGTAACGTATTACGTTATATGGGAAGACGTTATAACGTATTGCGTTTAATGCTATGACGTTATATCGTATTACGTTACATGGGATGACGTTATAACGTATTACGTAATATGGGATGACATTATAACGTAATAGGTTATATGGTATAACGTTATAACGTATTAGGTTATATAGTATGACGCTATAACGTATTACGATATATGGCATGACGTTATAACGTAATGCGTTATATGGTATGACGTTATAACGTCATAGGCTATACGGTATGACGTTATAACGTAATAGGTAAAATGGCATGACGCTATAACGTAATACGTTATATGGTATGACGTTGTAACGTAAATAGATTATATGGTATGACGTTATACCGTATTACGTTATATGGGATAACGTTATAACGCATTACGTAATATGGGATGACGTTATAACGTATTACGTTATGTGGGACGACGTTATAACGTATTGCGTTATATGGGATGACGTTATAACGTCTTACGTTATATGGGATGATGTTATAACGTATTACGTTATATGGGATGACGTTATAACGTAATAGGTTATATGGTATAACGTTATAACGTATTACGTTAAATGGTATGACGTTATAACGTCATAGGTTATACGGTATGACGATATAACGTAATACGACATATGGTATGACGTTATAACGTATTACATAATATGGGACCACGTTATAACGCATTACGTTATATGGGATGACGTTATAACGTATTACGATATATGGTATACCGTTATAACGTATTAGGTTATATGGTATGACGCTATAACGTATTACGTTACATGGCATGACGTTATAACGTAATACGTTATATGGTATGACGTTAATACGTAAATAGGTTATATGGTATGACGTTATACCGAATTACGTTATATGGTATGACATTATAACGTAAATAGGTTATATGGTATGACGTTATACCGTATTACGTTATGTGGGACGACGTTATAACGCATTACGTTATATGGGATGACGTTATAACGTTATAGGTTATATGGTATGACGTTATACCGTATTACGTTATATGGGATGACGTTATAACGTATTACGTAATATGGGGTGACGTTATAACATATTACGTTATATGGGCTGACGTTATAACGTAATAGGTTATATGGTATAAAATTATAACTTATTACGTCGTATAGTGTGACGTTCTAACATAATATTTTATATGGTATTTCGGTATAACGTAATACGTTATATGGGATGACGTTATAACGTATTACGTTATATGGGATGACGTTATAACGTATTACGTTATATGGGAAGACGTTATAACGTATTGCGTTATATGGTATGACGTTATAACGTATTACGTTATATGGGATGACGTTATAACGTATTACGTTATATGGGATGACGCTATAATTATTACGTTATATGGGCTGACGTTATAACGTAATAGGTTATATGGTATAAAATTATAACTTATTACGTCGTATAGTGTGACGTTCTAACATAATATTTTATATGGTATTACGGTATAACGTAATACGTTATATGGGATGACGTTATAACGTATTACGTTATATGGGATGCCGTTATAACGTATTACGTTATATGGGAAGACGTTATAACGTATTGCGTTATATGGTATGACGTTATACCGAATTACGTTATATGGTATGACGTTATAACGTATTACGTTATGTGGGACAACGTTATAACGTAATGCGTTATATGGGATGACGTTATAACGTATTACGTTATATGGGATGACGTTACAACGTATTACGTTATATGGGATGACGTTATAACGTATTACGTTATATGGGAAGACGTTATAACGTATTGCGTTATATGGTATGACGTTATAACGTATTACGTTATATGGGATGACGTTATAACGTATTACGCAATATGGGAGGACGTTATAACGTAATAGGTTATATGGTATAACGTTATAACGTATTAGGTTATATGGTATGACGCTATAACGTATTACGTTATATGGCAGGACGTTATAACGTAATACGTTATATGGTATGACGTTATAACGTCATAGGTTATACTTTATGACGTTATAACGTAATAGGTTATATGGCATGACGCTATAACGTTATACGTTATATGGTATGACGTTATAACGTAAATAGATTATATGGTATGACGTTATACCGTATTAGGTTATATGGGATGACGTTATAACGCATTACGTAATATGCGATGACGTTATAACGTATTACGTTATGCGGGACGACGTTATAACGTATTGCGTTATATGGGATGACGTTATAAGGTCTTACGTTATATGGGATGACGTTATAACGTATTACGTTATATGGGATGACGTTATAACATAATAGGTTATATGGTATGACGTTATAACGTAATACCTTATATGGTATGACGTTATAACGTAAATAGATTATATGGTATGACGTTATACCGTATTACGTTATATGGGATGAGGTTATAACGCATTACGTAATATGGGATGACGTTATAACGTATTACGTTATGTGGGACGACGTTATAACGTATTGCGTTATATGGGATGACGTTATAACGTCTTACGTTATATGGGATGACGTTATAACGTATTACGTTCTATGGGATGACGTTATAACGTAATAGGTTATATGGTATAACGTTATAACTTATTACGTTATATGGTATGACGTTATAACGTCATAGGTTATACGGTATGACGTTATAACGTAATACGTCATATGGTATGACGCTATAACGTATTACGTAATATGGGACGACGTTATAACGCATTACGTTATATGGGATGACGTTATAACGTATTACGTTATATGAAACACCGTTATAACGTATTAGGTTATATGGGATGACGCTATAACGTATTACGTTATATGGCATGACGTTATAACGTAATACGTTATGTGGTATGACGTTATAACGTTAATAGGTTATATGGTATGACGTTATAACGTGTTGCGTTATATGGGATGACGTTATAACGTATTACGTTATATGGGAAGACGTTATAACGTATTGCGTTTAATGCTATGACGTTATAACGTATTACGTTATATGGGATGACGTTATAACGTATTACGTAATATGGGATGACGTTATAACGTAATAGGTTATATGGTATAACGTTATAACGTATTAGGTTATATGGGACGACGTTATAACTTATTGCGTTATATGGGATGACGTTATAACGTATTACGTTATATGGGAAGACGTTATAACGTATTGCGTTATATGGTATGACGTTATACCGTATTACGTTTTATGGGATGTCGTTATAACGCATTACGTAATATGGGATTACGTTATAACAGATTACGTTATGTGGGACGACGTTATAACTTATTGCGTTATATGGGATGACGTTATAACGTATTACGTTATATGGGATGACGTTATAACGTATTGCGTTATATGGGACGACATTATAACGTATTACGTTATGTGGGACGACGTTATAACGTGTTGCGTTATATGGGATGACGTTATAACGTATTACGTTATATGGGAAGACGTTATAACGTATTGCGTTTAATGCTATGACGTTATAACGTATTACGTTATATGGGATGACGTTATAACGTATTGCGTTATATGGGACGACATTATAACGTATTACGTTATGTGGGACGACGTTATAACTTATTGCGTTATATGGGATGACGTTATAACGTATTACGTTATATGGGATGACGTTATAACGTATTACGTTATATGGGAAGACGTTATAACGTATTGCGTTATATGGTATGACGTTATACCGTATTACGTTATATGGGATGACGTTATAACGCATTACGTAATATGGGATTACGTTATAACGGATTACGTTATGTGGGACGACGTTATAACTTATTGCGTTATATGGGATGACGTTATAACGTATTACGATATATGGCATGACGTTATAACGTAATGCGTTATATGGTATGACGTTATAACGTCACAGGTTATACGGTATGACGTTATAACGTAATAGGTTATATGGCATGACGCTATAACGTAATACGTTATATGGTATGACGTTATAACGTAAATAGATTATATGGTATGACGTTATACCGTATTACGTTATATGGGATGACGTTATAACGCATTACGTAATATGGGATGACGTTATAACGTAATAGGTTATATGGTATAACGTTATAACTTATTACGTTATATGGTATGACGTTATAACGTCATAGGTTATACGGTATGACGTTATAACGTAATACGTCATATGGTATGACGTTATAACGTATTACGCAATATGGGACGACGTTATAACGCATTACGTTATGTGGGACGACGTTATAACTTATTGCGTTATATGGGATGACGTTATAACGTATTACGTAATATGGGATGACGTTATAACGTAATAGGTTATATGGTATAACGTTATAACGTATTACGTTATATGGTATGACGTCATAACGAAATAGGTTATATGGTATGACGTTATAACGTAATACCTTATATGGTATTACGTTATAACGTAAATAGGTTATATGGTATGACGTTATACCGTATTACGTTATATGGGATGACGTTATAACGCATTACGTAGTATGGGATGACGTTATAACGTATTACGTTATGTGGGACGACGTTATAACGTATTGCGTTATATGGGATGACGTTATAACGTATTACGTCATATGGGATGATGTTATAACGTAATAGGTTATATGGTATAACGTTATAACGTATTACGTTATATGGTATGACGTCATAACGTAATAGGTTATATGGTATGACGTTATACCGTATTACGTTATATGGGATGACGTTATAACTCATTACGTAATATGGGATGACGTTATAACGTATTACGTTATGTGGGACGACGTTATAACGTATTGCGTTATATGGGATGACGTTATAACGTCTTACGTTATATGGGATGACGTTATAACGTATCACGTTATATGGCATGACGTTGTAACATAATAGGTTATATGGTATAACGTTATAACGTATTACGTTATATGGTATGACGTTATAACGTCATAGGTTATACGGTATGACGTTATAACGTAATACGTCATATGGTATGACGTTATAACGTATTACGTAATATGGGACGACGTTATAACGCATTACGTTATATGGGATGACGTTATAACGCATTACGTTATGTGGGACGACGTTATAACGTGTTGCGTTATATGGCATGACGTTGTAACGTATTACGTTATATGGGAAGACGTTATAACGTATTGCGTTTAATGCTATGACGTTATAACGTATTACGTTACATGGGATGACGTTATAACGTATTACGTAATATGGTATGACATTATAACGTAATAGGTTATATGGTATAACGTTATAACGTATTAGGTTATATAGTATGACGCTTTAACGTATTACGATATATGGCATGACGTTATAACGTAATGCGTTATATGGTATGACGTTATAACGTCATAGGTTATACGGTATGACGTTACAACGTAATAGGTAATATGGCATGACGCTATAACGTAATACGTTATATGGTATGACGTTGTAACGTAAATAGATTATATGGTATGACGTTATACCGTATTACGTTATATGGGATAACGTTATAACGCATTACGTAATATGGGATGACGTTATAACGTATTACGTTATGTGGGACGACGTTATAACGTATTGCGTTATATGGGATGACGTTATAACGTCTTACGTTATATGGGATGACGTTATAACGTATTACGTAATATGGGATGACGTTATAACGTAATAGGTTATATGGTATAACGTTATAACGTATTACGTTAAATGGTATGACGTTATAACGTCATAGGTTATACGGTATGACGACATAACGTAATACGTCATATGGTATGACGTTATAACGTATTACATAATATGGGACCACGTTATAACGCATTACGTTATATGGGATGACGTTATAACGTATTACGTTATATGGAATACCGTTATAACGTATTAGGTTATATGGTATGACGCTATAACGTATTACGTTATATGGCATGACGTTATAACGTAATACGTTATATGGTATGACGTTAATACGTAAATAGGTTATATGGTATGACGTTATACCGAATTACGTTATATGGTATGACATTATAACGTAAATAGGTTATATGGTATGACGTTATACCGTATTACGTTATATGGGACGACGTTATAACGCATTACGTAATATGGGATTACGTTATAACGGATTACGTTATGTGGGACGACGTTATAACTTATTGCGTTATATGGGATGACGTTATAACGTATTACGTTATATGGGATGACGTTATAACGTATTATGTTATATGGGATGACGTTATAACGTAATAGGTTATATGGTATAACGTTATAACGTATTGCGTTGTATGGTATGACGTTATAACGTAATAGGTTATATGGTATGACGTTATAACGTAATACGTTATATGGTATGACGTTATAACGTAAATAGGTTATATGGTATGACGTTATACCGTATTACGTTATATGGGATGACGGTATAACGCATTACGTAATATGGGATGACGTTATAACGTAATAGGTTATATGGTATAACGTTATAACGTATTACGTTATATGGGATGACGTTATAACGTATTACGTAATATGGGATGACGATATAACGTAATAGGTTATATGGTATAACGTTATAACGTATTACGTTATATGGTATGACGTCATAACGTAATAGGTTATATGGTATGACGTTATAACGTAATACCTTATATGGTATGACGTTATAACGTAAATAGGTTATATGATATGACGTTATACCGTATTACGTTATATGTAATGACGTTATAACGCATTACGCAATATGGGATGACGTTATAACGTATTACGTTATGTGGGACGACGTTATAACGTGTTGCGTTATATGGGATGACGTTGTAACGTATTACGTTATATGGGAAGACGTTATAACGTATTGCGTTTAATGCTATGACGTTATATCGTATTACGTTACATGGGATGACGTTATAACGTATTACGTAATATGGGATGACATTATAACGTAATAGGTTATATGGTATAACGTTATAACGTATTAGGTTATATAGTATGACGCTATAACGTATTACGATATATGGCATGACGTTATAACGTAATGCGTTATATGGTATGACGTTATAACGTCATAGGCTATACGGTATGACGTTATAACGTAATAGGTAAAATGGCATGACGCTATAACGTAATACGTTATATGGTATGACGTTGTAACGTAAATAGATTATATGGTATGACGTTATACCGTATTACGTTATATGGGATAACGTTATAACGCATTACGTAATATGGGATGACGTTATAACGTATTACGTTATGTGGGACGACGTTATAACGTATTGCGTTATATGGGATGACGTTATAACGTCTTACGTTATATGGGATGATGTTATAACGTATTACGTTATATGGGATGACGTTATAACGTAATAGGTTATATGGTATAACGTTATAACGTATTACGTTAAATGGTATGACGTTATAACGTCATAGGTTATACGGTATGACGATATAACGTAATACGACATATGGTATGACGTTATAACGTATTACATAATATGGGACCACGTTATAACGCATTACGTTATATGGGATGACGTTATAACGTATTACGATATATGGTATACCGTTATAACGTATTAGGTTATATGGTATGACGCTATAACGTATTACGTTACATGGCATGACGTTATAACGTAATACGTTATATGGTATGACGTTAATACGTAAATAGGTTATATGGTATGACGTTATACCGAATTACGTTATATGGTATGACATTATAACGTAAATAGGTTATATGGTATGACGTTATACCGTATTACGTTATGTGGGACGACGTTATAACGCATTACGTTATATGGGATGACGTTATAACGTTATAGGTTATATGGTATGACGTTATACCGTATTACGTTATATGGGATGACGTTATAACGTATTACGTAATATGGGGTGACGTTATAACATATTACGTTATATGGGCTGACGTTATAACGTAATAGGTTATATGGTATAAAATTATAACTTATTACGTCGTATAGTGTGACGTTCTAACATAATATTTTATATGGTATTTCGGTATAACGTAATACGTTATATGGGATGACGTTATAACGTATTACGTTATATGGGATGACGTTATAACGTATTACGTTATATGGGAAGACGTTATAACGTATTGCGTTATATGGTATGACGTTATAACGTATTACGTTATATGGGATGACGTTATAACGTATTACGTTATATGGGATGACGCTATAATTATTACGTTATATGGGCTGACGTTATAACGTAATAGGTTATATGGTATAAAATTATAACTTATTACGTCGTATAGTGTGACGTTCTAACATAATATTTTATATGGTATTACGGTATAACGTAATACGTTATATGGGATGACGTTATAACGTATTACGTTATATGGGATGCCGTTATAACGTATTACGTTATATGGGAAGACGTTATAACGTATTGCGTTATATGGTATGACGTTATACCGAATTACGTTATATGGTATGACGTTATAACGTATTACGTTATGTGGGACAACGTTATAACGTAATGCGTTATATGGGATGACGTTATAACGTATTACGTTATATGGGATGACGTTACAACGTATTACGTTATATGGGATGACGTTATAACGTATTACGTTATATGGGAAGACGTTATAACGTATTGCGTTATATGGTATGACGTTATAACGTATTACGTTATATGGGATGACGTTATAACGTATTACGCAATATGGGAGGACGTTATAACGTAATAGGTTATATGGTATAACGTTATAACGTATTAGGTTATATGGTATGACGCTATAACGTATTACGTTATATGGCAGGACGTTATAACGTAATACGTTATATGGTATGACGTTATAACGTCATAGGTTATACTTTATGACGTTATAACGTAATAGGTTATATGGCATGACGCTATAACGTTATACGTTATATGGTATGACGTTATAACGTAAATAGATTATATGGTATGACGTTATACCGTATTAGGTTATATGGGATGACGTTATAACGCATTACGTAATATGCGATGACGTTATAACGTATTACGTTATGCGGGACGACGTTATAACGTATTGCGTTATATGGGATGACGTTATAAGGTCTTACGTTATATGGGATGACGTTATAACGTATTACGTTATATGGGATGACGTTATAACATAATAGGTTATATGGTATGACGTTATAACGTAATACCTTATATGGTATGACGTTATAACGTAAATAGATTATATGGTATGACGTTATACCGTATTACGTTATATGGGATGAGGTTATAACGCATTACGTAATATGGGATGACGTTATAACGTATTACGTTATGTGGGACGACGTTATAACGTATTGCGTTATATGGGATGACGTTATAACGTCTTACGTTATATGGGATGACGTTATAACGTATTACGTTCTATGGGATGACGTTATAACGTAATAGGTTATATGGTATAACGTTATAACTTATTACGTTATATGGTATGACGTTATAACGTCATAGGTTATACGGTATGACGTTATAACGTAATACGTCATATGGTATGACGCTATAACGTATTACGTAATATGGGACGACGTTATAACGCATTACGTTATATGGGATGACGTTATAACGTATTACGTTATATGAAACACCGTTATAACGTATTAGGTTATATGGGATGACGCTATAACGTATTACGTTATATGGCATGACGTTATAACGTAATACGTTATGTGGTATGACGTTATAACGTTAATAGGTTATATGGTATGACGTTATAACGTGTTGCGTTATATGGGATGACGTTATAACGTATTACGTTATATGGGAAGACGTTATAACGTATTGCGTTTAATGCTATGACGTTATAACGTATTACGTTATATGGGATGACGTTATAACGTATTACGTAATATGGGATGACGTTATAACGTAATAGGTTATATGGTATAACGTTATAACGTATTAGGTTATATGGGACGACGTTATAACTTATTGCGTTATATGGGATGACGTTATAACGTATTACGTTATATGGGAAGACGTTATAACGTATTGCGTTATATGGTATGACGTTATACCGTATTACGTTTTATGGGATGTCGTTATAACGCATTACGTAATATGGGATTACGTTATAACAGATTACGTTATGTGGGACGACGTTATAACTTATTGCGTTATATGGGATGACGTTATAACGTATTACGTTATATGGGATGACGTTATAACGTATTGCGTTATATGGGACGACATTATAACGTATTACGTTATGTGGGACGACGTTATAACGTGTTGCGTTATATGGGATGACGTTATAACGTATTACGTTATATGGGAAGACGTTATAACGTATTGCGTTTAATGCTATGACGTTATAACGTATTACGTTATATGGGATGACGTTATAACGTATTGCGTTATATGGGACGACATTATAACGTATTACGTTATGTGGGACGACGTTATAACTTATTGCGTTATATGGGATGACGTTATAACGTATTACGTTATATGGGATGACGTTATAACGTATTACGTTATATGGGAAGACGTTATAACGTATTGCGTTATATGGTATGACGTTATACCGTATTACGTTATATGGGATGACGTTATAACGCATTACGTAATATGGGATTACGTTATAACGGATTACGTTATGTGGGACGACGTTATAACTTATTGCGTTATATGGGATGACGTTATAACGTATTACGATATATGGCATGACGTTATAACGTAATGCGTTATATGGTATGACGTTATAACGTCACAGGTTATACGGTATGACGTTATAACGTAATAGGTTATATGGCATGACGCTATAACGTAATACGTTATATGGTATGACGTTATAACGTAAATAGATTATATGGTATGACGTTATACCGTATTACGTTATATGGGATGACGTTATAACGCATTACGTAATATGGGATGACGTTATAACGTAATAGGTTATATGGTATAACGTTATAACTTATTACGTTATATGGTATGACGTTATAACGTCATAGGTTATACGGTATGACGTTATAACGTAATACGTCATATGGTATGACGTTATAACGTATTACGCAATATGGGACGACGTTATAACGCATTACGTTATGTGGGACGACGTTATAACTTATTGCGTTATATGGGATGACGTTATAACGTATTACGTAATATGGGATGACGTTATAACGTAATAGGTTATATGGTATAACGTTATAACGTATTACGTTATATGGTATGACGTCATAACGAAATAGGTTATATGGTATGACGTTATAACGTAATACCTTATATGGTATTACGTTATAACGTAAATAGGTTATATGGTATGACGTTATACCGTATTACGTTATATGGGATGACGTTATAACGCATTACGTAGTATGGGATGACGTTATAACGTATTACGTTATGTGGGACGACGTTATAACGTATTGCGTTATATGGGATGACGTTATAACGTATTACGTCATATGGGATGATGTTATAACGTAATAGGTTATATGGTATAACGTTATAACGTATTACGTTATATGGTATGACGTCATAACGTAATAGGTTATATGGTATGACGTTATAACGTAATACCTTATATTGTATGACGTTATAACGTAAATAGATTATATGGTATGACGTTATACCGTATTACGTTATATGGGATGACGTTATAACGCATTACGTAATATGGGATGACGTTATAACGTATTACGTTATGTGGGACGACGTTATAACGTATTGCGTTATATGGGATGACGTTATAACGTCTTACGTTATATGGGATGACGTTATAACGTATTACGTTCTATGGGATGACGTTATAACGTAATAGGTTATATGGTATAACGTTATAACTTATTACGTTATATGGTATGACGTTATAAAGTCATAGGTTATACGGTATGACGTTATAACGTAATACGTCATATGGTATGACGTTATAACGTATTACGAAATATGGGACGACGTTATAACGTATTGCGTTATATGGGATGACGTTATAACGTATTACGTTCTATGGGATCACGTTATAACGTAATAGGCTATATGGTATAACGTTACAACTTATTACGTTATATGGTATGACGTTATAACGTCATAGGTTATACGGTATGACGTTATAACGTAATACGTCATATGGTATAACGTTATAACGTATTACGTTATATGGTATGACGTCATAACGTAATAGGTTATATGGTATGACGTTATAACGTAATACCTTATATGGTATGACGTTATAACGTAAATAGATTATATGGTATGACGTTATACCGTATTACGTTATATGGGATGACGTCATAACGCATTACGTAATATGGGATGACGTTATAACGTATTACGTTATGTGGGACGACGTTATAACGTATTGCGTTATATGGGATGACGTTATAACGTCTTACGTTATATGGGATGACGATATAAC
The DNA here is from genome assembly GCF_051014615.1 of Bombus vancouverensis nearcticus. Taxonomy (NCBI): domain Eukaryota; kingdom Metazoa; phylum Arthropoda; class Insecta; order Hymenoptera; family Apidae; genus Bombus; species Bombus vancouverensis. The sequence goes on from NW_027468911.1 coordinate 2,073,698, forward strand.
GTATTACGTTCTATGGGATGACCTTATAACGTAATAGGTTATATGGTATAACGTTATAACGTATTAGGTTATATGGGATGACGCTATAACGTATTACGTTATATGGCATGACGTTATAACGTTATACGTTATGTGGTATGACGTTATAACGTTAATAGTTTATATGGTATGACGTTATACCGAATTACGTTATATGGTATGACGTTATAACGTAAATAGGTTATATGGTATGACGTTATACCGTATTACGTTATATGGGATGACGTTATAACGCATTACGTAATATGGGATTACGTTATAACGGATTACGTTATGTGGGACGACGTTATAACTTATTGCGTTATATGGGATGACGTTATAACGTATTACGTTATATGGGATGACGTTATAACGTATTACGTTATATGGGAAGACGTTATAACGTATTGCGTTATATGGTATGACGTTATAACGTATTACGTTATATGGGATGACGTTATAACGTATTGCGTTATATGGGACGACATTATAACGTATTACGTTATGTGGGACGACGTTATAACGTGTTGCGTTATATGGGATGACGTTATAACGTATTACGTTATATGGGAAGACGTTATAACGTATTGCGTTTAATGCTATGACGTTATAACGTATTACGTTATATGGGATGACGTTATAACGTATTACGTAATATGGGATGACGTTATAACGTATTACGTTCTATGGGATGACGTTATAACGTAATAGGTTATATGGTATAACGTTATAACTTATTACGTTATATGGTATGACGTTATAAAGTCATAGGTTATACGGTATGACGTTATAACGTAATATGTCATATGGTATGACGTTATAACGTATTACGTAATATGGGACGACGTTATAACGTATTGCGTTATATGGGATGACGTTATAACGTATTACGTTCTATGGGATGACGTTATAACGTATTACGTTATGTGGGACGACGTTATAACGTATTGCGTTATATGGGATGACGTTATAACGTATTACGTTATATGGGATGACGTTATAACGCATTACGTAATATGGGATTACGTTATAACGGATTACGTTATGTGGGACGACGTTATAACTTATTGCGTTATATGGGATGACGTTATAACGTATTACGTTATATGGGATGACGTTATAACGTATTACGTTATATGGGAAGACGTTATAACGTATTGCGTTATATGGTATGACGTTATAACGTATTACGTTATATGGGATGACGTTATAACGTATTGCGTTATATGGGACGACATTATAACGTATTACGTTATGTGGGACGACGTTATAACGTGTTGCGTTATATGGGATGACGTTATAACGTATTACGTTATATGGGAAGACGTTATAACGTATTGCGTTTAATGCTATGACGTTATAACGTATTACGTTATATGGGATGACGTTATAACGTATTACGTAATATGGGATGACGTTATAACGTATTACGTTCTATGGGATGACGTTATAACGTAATAGGTTATATGGTATAACGTTATAACTTATTACGTTATATGGTATGACGTTATAACGTCATAGGCTATACGGTATGACGTTATAACGTAATAGGTAAAATGGCATGACGCTATAACGTAATACGTTATATGGTATGACGTTGTAACGTAAATAGATTATATGGTATGACGTTATACCGTATTACGTTATATGGGATAACGTTATAACGCATTACGTAATATGGGATGACGTTATAACGTATTACGTTATGTGGGACGACGTTATAACGTATTGCGTTATATGGGATGACGTTATAACGTCTTACGTTATATGGGATGATGTTATAACGTATTACGTTATATGGGATGACGTTATAACGTAATAGGTTATATGGTATAACGTTATAACGTATTACGTTAAATGGTATGACGTTATAACGTCATAGGTTATACGGTATGACGATATAACGTAATACGACATATGGTATGACGTTATAACGTATTACATAATATGGGACCACGTTATAACGCATTACGTTATATGGGATGACGTTATAACGTATTACGATATATGGTATACCGTTATAACGTATTAGGTTATATGGTATGACGCTATAACGTATTACGTTACATGGCATGACGTTATAACGTAATACGTTATATGGTATGACGTTAATACGTAAATAGGTTATATGGTATGACGTTATACCGAATTACGTTATATGGTATGACATTATAACGTAAATAGGTTATATGGTATGACGTTATACCGTATTACGTTATGTGGGACGACGTTATAACGCATTACGTTATATGGGATGACGTTATAACGTTATAGGTTATATGGTATGACGTTATACCGTATTACGTTATATGGGATGACGTTATAACGTATTACGTAATATGGGGTGACGTTATAACATATTACGTTATATGGGCTGACGTTATAACGTAATAGGTTATATGGTATAAAATTATAACTTATTACGTCGTATAGTGTGACGTTCTAACATAATATTTTATATGGTATTTCGGTATAACGTAATACGTTATATGGGATGACGTTATAACGTATTACGTTATATGGGATGACGTTATAACGTATTACGTTATATGGGAAGACGTTATAACGTATTGCGTTATATGGTATGACGTTATAACGTATTACGTTATATGGGATGACGTTATAACGTATTACGTTATATGGGATGACGCTATAATTATTACGTTATATGGGCTGACGTTATAACGTAATAGGTTATATGGTATAAAATTATAACTTATTACGTCGTATAGTGTGACGTTCTAACATAATATTTTATATGGTATGACGGTATAACGTAATACGTTATATGGGATGACGTTATAACGTATTACGTTATATGGGATGCCGTTATAACGTATTACGTTATATGGGAAGACGTTATAACGTATTGCGTTATATGGTATGACGTTATACCGAATTACGTTATATGGTATGACGTTATAACGTATTACGTTATGTGGGACAACGTTATAAGGTAATGCGTTATATGGGATGACGTTATAACGTATTACGTTATATGGGATGACGTTACAACGTATTACGTTATATGGGATGACGTTATAACGTATTACGTTATATGGGAAGACGTTATAACGTATTGCGTTATATGGTATGACGTTATAACGTATTACGTTATATGGGATGACGTTATAACGTATTACGCAATATGGGAGGACGTTATAACGTAATAGGTTATATGGTATAACGTTATAACGTATTAGGTTATATGGTATGACGCTATAACGTATTACGTTATATGGCAGGACGTTATAACGTAATACGTTATATGGTATGACGTTATAACGTCATAGGTTATACTTTATGACGTTATAACGTAATAGGTTATATGGCATGACGCTATAACGTAATACGTTATATGGTATGACGTTATAACGTAAATAGATTATATGGTATGACGTTATACCGTATTAGGTTATATGGGATGACGTTATAACGCATTACGTAATATGCGATGACGTTATAACGTATTACGTTATGCGGGACGACGTTATAACGTATTGCGTTATATGGGATGACGTTATAAGGTCTTACGTTATATGGGATGACGTTATAACGTATTACGTTATATGGGATGACGTTATAACATAATAGGTTATATGGTATGACGTTATAACGTAATACCTTATATGGTATGACGTTATAACGTAAATAGATTATATGGTATGACGTTATACCGTATTACGTTATATGGGATGAGGTTATAACGCATTACGTAATATGGGATGACGTTATAACGTATTACGTTATGTGGGACGACGTTATAACGTATTGCGTTATATGGGATGACGTTATAACGTCTTACGTTATATGGGATGACGTTATAACGTATTACGTTCTATGGGATGACGTTATAACGTAATAGGTTATATGGTATAACGTTATAACTTATTACGTTATATGGTATGACGTTATAACGTCATAGGTTATACGGTATGACGTTATAACGTAATACGTCATATGGTATGACGCTATAACGTATTACGTAATATGGGACGACGTTATAACGCATTACGTTATATGGGATGACGTTATAACGTATTACGTTATATGAAACACCGTTATAACGTATTAGGTTATATGGGATGACGCTATAACGTATTACGTTATATGGCATGACGTTATAACGTAATACGTTATGTGGTATGACGTTATAACGTTAATAGGTTATATGGTATGACGTTATAACGTGTTGCGTTATATGGGATGACGTTATAACGTATTACGTTATATGGGAAGACGTTATAACGTATTGCGTTTAATGCTATGACGTTATAACGTATTACGTTATATGGGATGACGTTATAACGTATTACGTAATATGGGATGACGTTATAACGTAATAGGTTATATGGTATAACGTTATAACGTATTAGGTTATATGGGACGACGTTATAACTTATTGCGTTATATGGGATGACGTTATAACGTATTACGTTATATGGGAAGACGTTATAACGTATTGCGTTATATGGTATGACGTTATACCGTATTACGTTTTATGGGATGTCGTTATAACGCATTACGTAATATGGGATTACGTTATAACAGATTACGTTATGTGGGACGACGTTATAACTTATTGCGTTATATGGGATGACGTTATAACGTATTACGTTATATGGGATGACGTTATAACGTATTGCGTTATATGGGACGACATTATAACGTATTACGTTATGTGGGACGACGTTATAACGTGTTGCGTTATATGGGATGACGTTATAACGTATTACGTTATATGGGAAGACGTTATAACGTATTGCGTTTAATGCTATGACGTTATAACGTATTACGTTATATGGGATGACGTTATAACGTATTGCGTTATATGGGACGACATTATAACGTATTACGTTATGTGGGACGACGTTATAACTTATTGCGTTATATGGGATGACGTTATAACGTATTACGTTATATGGGATGACGTTATAACGTATTACGTTATATGGGAAGACGTTATAACGTATTGCGTTATATGGTATGACGTTATACCGTATTACGTTATATGGGATGACGTTATAACGCATTACGTAATATGGGATTACGTTATAACGGATTACGTTATGTGGGACGACGTTATAACTTATTGCGTTATATGGGATGACGTTATAACGTATTACGATATATGGCATGACGTTATAACGTAATGCGTTATATGGTATGACGTTATAACGTCACAGGTTATACGGTATGACGTTATAACGTAATAGGTTATATGGCATGACGCTATAACGTAATACGTTATATGGTATGACGTTATAACGTAAATAGATTATATGGTATGACGTTATACCGTATTACGTTATATGGGATGACGTTATAACGCATTACGTAATATGGGATGACGTTATAACGTAATAGGTTATATGGTATAACGTTATAACTTATTACGTTATATGGTATGACGTTATAACGTCATAGGTTATACGGTATGACGTTATAACGTAATACGTCATATGGTATGACGTTATAACGTATTACGCAATATGGGACGACGTTATAACGCATTACGTTATGTGGGACGACGTTATAACTTATTGCGTTATATGGGATGACGTTATAACGTATTACGTAATATGGGATGACGTTATAACGTAATAGGTTATATGGTATAACGTTATAACGTATTACGTTATATGGTATGACGTCATAACGAAATAGGTTATATGGTATGACGTTATAACGTAATACCTTATATGGTATTACGTTATAACGTAAATAGGTTATATGGTATGACGTTATACCGTATTACGTTATATGGGATGACGTTATAACGCATTACGTAGTATGGGATGACGTTATAACGTATTACGTTATGTGGGACGACGTTATAACGTATTGCGTTATATGGGATGACGTTATAACGTATTACGTTATATGGGATGATGTTATAACGTATTGCGTTATATGGGATGACGTTATAACGTCTTACGTTATATGGGATTACGTTATAACGGATTACGTTATGTGGGACGACGTTATAACTTATTGCGTTATATGGGATGACGTTATAACGTATTACGATATATGGCATGACGTTATAACGTAATGCGTTATATGGTATGACGTTATAACGTCACAGGTTATACGGTATGACGTTATAACGTAATAGGTTATATGGTATGACGTTATAACGTAATACCTTATATGGTATGACGTTATAACGTAAATAGATTATATGGTATGACGTTATACCGTATTACGTTATATGGGATGACGTTATAACGCATTACGTAATATGGGATGACGTTATAACGTATTACGTTATGTGGGACGACGTTATAACGTATTGCGTTATATGGGATGACGTTATAACGTCTTACGTTATATGGGATTACGTTATAACGTATTACGTTCTATGGGATGACGTTATAACGTAATAGGTTATATGGTATAACGTTATAACTTATTACGTTATATGGTATGACGTTATAAAGTCATAGGTTATACGGTATGACGTTATAACGTAATACGTCATATGGTATGACGTTATAACGTATTACGAAATATGGGACGACGTTATAACGTATTGCGTTATATGGGATGACGTTATAACGTATTACGTTCTATGGGATCACGTTATAACGTAATAGGTTATATGGTATAACGTTACAACTTATTACGTTATATGGTATGACGTTATAACGTCATAGGTTATACGGTATGACGTTATAACGTAATACGTCATATGGTATAACGTTATAACGTATTACGTTATATGGTATGACGTCATAACGTAATAGGTTATATGGTATGACGTTATAACGTAATACCTTATATGGTATGACGTTATAACGTAAATAGATTATATGGTATGACGTTATACCGTATTACGTTATATGGGATGACGTCATAACGCATTACGTAATATGGGATGACGTTATAACGTATTACGTTATGTGGGACGACGTTATAACGTATTGCGTTATATGGGATGACGTTATAACGTCTTACGTTATATGGGATGACGTTATAACGTATTACGTTCTATGGGATGACCTTATAACGTAATAGGTTATATGGTATAACGTTATAACGTATTAGGTTATATGGGATGACGCTATAACGTATTACGTTATATGGCATGACGTTATAACGTTATACGTTATGTGGTATGACGTTATAACGTTAATAGTTTATATGGTATGACGTTATACCGAATTACGTTATATGGTATGACGTTATAACGTAAATAGGTTATATGGTATGACGTTATACCGTATTACGTTATATGGGATGACGTTATAACGCATTACGTAATATGGGATTACGTTATAACGGATTACGTTATGTGGGACGACGTTATAACTTATTGCGTTATATGGGATGACGTTATAACGTATTACGTTATATGGGATGACGTTATAACGTATTACGTTATATGGGAAGACGTTATAACGTATTGCGTTATATGGTATGACGTTATAACGTATTACGTTATATGGGATGACGTTATAACGTATTGCGTTATATGGGACGACATTATAACGTATTACGTTATGTGGGACGACGTTATAACGTGTTGCGTTATATGGGATGACGTTATAACGTATTACGTTATATGGGAAGACGTTATAACGTATTGCGTTTAATGCTATGACGTTATAACGTATTACGTTATATGGGATGACGTTATAACGTATTACGTAATATGGGATGACGTTATAACGTATTACGTTCTATGGGATGACGTTATAACGTAATAGGTTATATGGTATAACGTTATAACTTATTACGTTATATGGTATGACGTTATAAAGTCATAGGTTATACGGTATGACGTTATAACGTAATACGTCATATGGTATGACGTTATAACGTATTACGTAATATGGGACGACGTTATAACGTATTGCGTTATATGGGATGACGTTATAACGTATTACGTTCTATGGGATGACGTTATAACGTATTACGTTATGTGGGACGACGTTATAACGTATTGCGTTATATGGGATGACGTTACAACGTCTTACGTTATATGGGATGACGTTATAATGTATTACGTTCTATGGGATGACGTTATAACGTAATAGGTTATATGGTATAACGTTATAACTTATTACGTTATATGGTATGACGTTATAAAGTCATAGGTTATACGGTATGACGTTATAACGTAATACGTCATATGGTATGACGTTATAACGTATTACGTAATATGGGACGACGTTATAACGTATTGCGTTATATGGGATGACGTTATAACGTATTACGTTCTATGGGATGACGTTATAACGTAATAGGTTATATGGTATAACGTTATAACTTATTACGTTATATGGTATGACGTTATAACGTCATAGGTTATACGGTATGACGTTATAACGTAATACGTCATATGGTATAACGTTATAACGTATTACGTTATATGGTATGACGTCATAACGTAATAGGTTATATGGTATGACGTTATAACGTAATACCTTATATGGTATGACGTTATAACGTAAATAGATTATATGGTATGACGTTATACCGTATTACGTTATATGGGATGACGTTATAACGCATTACGTAATATGGGATGACGTTATAACGTATTACGTTATATGGGACGACGTTATAACGTATTGCGTTATATGGGATGACGTTATAACGGATTACGTTATGTGGGACGACGTTATAACTTATTGCGTTATATGGGATGACGTTATAACGTATTACGTTATATGGGATGACGTTATAACGTATTACGTTATATGGGAAGACGTTATAACGTATTGCGTTATATGGTATGACGTTATAACGTATTACGTTATATGGGATGACGTTATAACGTATTGCGTTATATGGGACGACATTATAACGTATTACGTTATGTGGGACGACGTTATAACGTGTTGCGTTATATGGGATGACGTTATAACGTATTACGTTATATGGGAAGACGTTATAACGTATTGCGTTTAATGCTATGACGTTATAACGTATTACGTTATATGGGATGACGTTGTAACGTATTACGTAATATGGGATGACGTTATAACGTAATAGGTTATATGGTATAACGTTATAACGTATTAGGTTATATGGGACGACGTTATAACTTATTACGTTATATGGGATGACGTTATAACGTATTGCGTTATATGGGACGACATTATAACGTATTACGTTATGTGGGACGACGTTATAACTTATTGCGTTATATGGGATGACGTTATAAGGTATTACGTTATATGGGATGACGTTATAACGTATTACGTTATATGGGAAGACGTTATAACGTACTGCGTTATATGGTATGACGTTATACCGTATTACGTTATATGGGATGACATTATAACGCATTACGTAATATGGGATTACGTTATAACGGATTACGTTTTGTGGGACGACGTTATAACTTATTGCGTTATATGGGATGACGTTATAACGTATTACGTTATATGGGATGACGTTATAACGCATTACGTAATATGGGATTACGTTATAACGGATTACGTTATGTGGGACGACGTTATAACTTATTGCGTTATATGGGATGACGTTATAACGTATTACGATATATGGGATGACATTATAACGTATTACGTTATATGGGAAGACGTTATAACGTATTGCGTTATATGGTATGACGTTATAACGTATTACGTTATATGGGATGACATTATAACGTATTACGTAATATGGGATAACGTTATAACGTAATAGGTTATATGGTATAACGTTATAACGTATTACGTTGTATGGTATGACGTTATAACGTCATAGGTTATACGGTATGACGTTATAACGTAACAAGTCATATGGTATGACGTTATAACGTATTACGTAATATGGGACGACGTTATAACGCATTACGTTATATGGGATGACGTTATAACGTGTTACGATATATGGGATGACGTTGTAACGTATTACGTTATATGGTATGACGTTATAACGTAATACGTTATATGGTATGACGTTATAACGTAAATAGGTTATATGGTATGACGTTATACCGTATTACGTTTTATGGGATGACGTTATAACGCATTACGTTAAATGGGATGACGTTATAACGTAATAGGTTATATGGCATAACGTTATAACGTATTACGTTATATGGTATGACGTTATAACGTCATAGGTTATACGGTATGACGTTATAACGTAACACGTCATATGGTATGACGTTATAACGTATTACGTAATATGGGACGACGTTATAACGCATTACGTTATATGGGATGACGTTATAACGTATTACGTTATATGGAATACCGTTATAACGTATTAGGTTATATGGTATGACGCTATAACGTATTACGTTATATGGCATGACGTTATAACGTAATACGTTATATGGTATGACGTTAATACGTAAATAGGTTATATGGTATGACGTTATACCGAATTACGTTTTATGGGATGACGTTATAACGCATTACGTTATATGGGATGACGTTATAACGTAATAGGCTATATGGTATAACGTTATAACGTATTACGTTATATGGCAAGACGTTATAACGTAATACGTTATATGGTATGACGTTAATACGTAAATAGGTTATATGGTATGACGTTATACCGAATTACGTTTTATGGGATGACGTTATAACGCATTACGTTATATGGGATGACGTTATAACGTAATAGGCTATATGGTATAACGTTATAACGTATTACGTTATATGGTATGACGTCATAACGTAATAGGTTATATGGTATGACGTTATAACGTAATACCTTATATGGTATGACGTTATAACGTAAATAGGTTATATGGTATGACGTTATACCGTATTACGTTATATGGGATGACGTTATAACGTATTGCGTTATATGGGACGACATTATAACGTATTACGTTATGTGGGACGACGTTATAACGTGTTGCGTTATATGGGATGACGTTATAACGTATTACGTTATATGGGAAGACGTTATAACGTATTGCGTTTAATGCTATGACGTTATAACGTATTACGTTATATGGGATGACGTTATAACGTATTACGTAATATGGGATGACGTTATAACGTAATAGGTTATATGGTATAACGTTATAACGTATTAGGTTATATGGGACGACAGTATAACGTAATAGGTTATATGGTATAACGTTATAACGTGTTACGTTATATGGTATGACGTTATAACGTCATAGGTTATACGGTATGACGTTATAACGTAATACGTCATATGGTATGACGTTATAACGTATTACGTAATATGGGACGACGTTATAACGCATTACGTTATGTGGGACGACGTTATAACTTATTGCGTTATATGGGATGACGTTATAACGTATTACGTTATATGGGATGACGTTATAACGTATTACGTTATATGGGACGACATTTTAACGTATTACGTTATGTGGGACGACGTTATAACTTATTGCGTTATATGGGATGACGTTATAAGGTATTACGTTATATGGGATGACGTTATAACGTATTACGTTATATGGGAAGACGTTATAACGTACTGCGTTATATGGTATGACGTTATACCGTATTACGTTATATGGGATGACGTTATAACGCATTACGTAATATGGGATTACGTTATAACGGATTACGTTATGTGGGACGACGTTATAACTTATTGCGTTATATGGGATGACGTTATAACGTATTACGTTATATGGGATGACGTTATAACGTATTACGATATATGGGATGACAGTATAACGTAATAGGTTATATGGTATAACGTTATAACGTGTTACGTTATATGGTATGACGTTATAACGTCATAGGTTATACGGTATGACGTTATAACGTAATACGTCATATGGTATGACGTTATAACGTATTACGTAATATGGGACGACGTTATAACGCATTACGTTATGTGGGACGACGTTATAACTTATTGCGTTATATGGGATGACGTTATAACGTATTACGTTATATGGGATGACGTTATAACGTATTACGTTATATGGGAAGACGTTATAACGTATTGCGTTATATGGTATGACGTTATAACGTATTACGTTATATGGGATGACGTTATAACGCATTACGTAATATGGGATTACGTTATAACGGATTACGTTATGTGGGACGACGTTATAACTTATTGCGTTATATGGGATGACGTTATAACGTATTACGATATATGGGATGACGTTATAACGTATTACGTTATATGGGAAGACGTTATAACGTATTGCGTTATGTGGTATGACGTTATAACGTATTACGTTATATGGGATGACATTATAACGTATTACGTAATATGGGATAACGTTATAACGTAATAGGTTATATGGTATAACGTTATAACGTATTACGTTGTATGGTATGACGTTATAACGTCATAGGTTATACGGTATGACGTTATAACGTAACAAGTCATATGGTATGACGTTATAACGTATTACGTAATATGGGACGACGTTATAACGCATTACGTTATATGGGATGACGTTATAACGTATTACGATATATGGGATGACGTTATAACGTATTACGTTATATGGTATGACGTTATAACGTAATACGTTATATGGTATGACGTTATAACGTAAATAGGTTATATGGTATGACGTTATACCGTATTACGTTTTATGGGATGACGTTATAACGCATTACGTTAAATGGGATGACGTTATAACGTAATAGGTTATATGGCATAACGTTATAACGTATTACGTTATATGGTATGACGTTATAACGTCGTAGGTTATACGGTATGACGTTATAACGTAACACGTCATATGGTATGACGTTATAACGTATTACGTAATATGGGACGACGTTATAACGCATTACGTTATATGGGATGACGTTATAACGTATTACGTTATATGGAATACCGTTATAACGTATTAGGTTATATGGTATGACGCTATAACGTATTACGTTATATGGCATGACGTTATAACGTAATACGTTATATGGTATGACGTTAATACGTAAATAGGTTATATGGCATGACGTTATAACGTAAATAGGTTATATGGTATGACGTTATAACGTATTACGTAATATGGGATGACGTTATAACGTATTACGTTAAATGGGATGACGTTATATCGTAATAGGTTATATGGTATAACGTTATAACTTATTACGTTATATGGTATGACGTTATAAAGTCATAGGTTATACGGTATGACGTTATAACGTAATACGTCATATGGGACGACATTATAACGTATTACGTAATATGGGACGACGTTATAACGTATTGCGTTATATGGGATGACGTTATAACGTATTACGTTCTATGGGATGACGTTATAACGTATTACGTTATGTGGGACGACGTTATAACGTATTGCGTTATATGGGATGACGTTACAACGTCTTACGTTATATGGGATGACGTTATAATGTATTACGTTCTATGGGATGACGTTATAACGTAATAGGTTATATGGTATAACGTTATAACTTATTACGTTATATGGTATGACGTTATAAAGTCATAGGTTATACGGTATGACGTTATAACGTAATACGTCATATGGTATGACGTTATAACGTATTACGTAATATGGGACGACGTTATAACGTATTGCGTTATATGGGATGACGTTATAACGTATTACGTTCTATGGGATGACGTTATAACGTAATAGGTTATATGGTATAACGTTATAACTTATTACGTTATATGGTATGACGTTATAACGTCATAGGTTATACGGTATGACGTTATAACGTAATACGTCATATGGTATAACGTTATAACGTATTACGTTATATGGTATGACGTCATAACGTAATAGGTTATATGGTATGACGTTATAACGTAATACCTTATATGGTATGACGTTATAACGTAAATAGATTATATGGTATGACGTTATACCGTATTACGTTATATGGGATGACGTTATAACGCATTACGTAATATGGGATGACGTTATAACGTATTACGTTATATGGGACGACGTTATAACGTATTGCGTTATATGGGATGACGTTATAACGGATTACGTTATGTGGGACGACGTTATAACTTATTGCGTTATATGGGATGACGTTATAACGTATTACGTTATATGGGATGACGTTATAACGTATTACGTTATATGGGAAGACGTTATAACGTATTGCGTTATATGGTATGACGTTATAACGTATTACGTTATATGGGATGACGTTATAACGTATTGCGTTATATGGGACGACATTATAACGTATTACGTTATGTGGGACGACGTTATAACGTGTTGCGTTATATGGGATGACGTTATAACGTATTACGTTATATGGGAAGACGTTATAACGTATTGCGTTTAATGCTATGACGTTATAACGTATTACGTTATATGGGATGACGTTGTAACGTATTACGTAATATGGGATGACGTTATAACGTAATAGGTTATATGGTATAACGTTATAACGTATTAGGTTATATGGGCCGACGTTATAACTTATTACGTTATATGGGATGACGTTATAACGTATTGCGTTATATGGGACGACATTATAACGTATTACGTTATGTGGGACGACGTTATAACTTATTGCGTTATATGGGATGACGTTATAAGGTATTACGTTATATGGGATGACGTTATAACGTATTACGTTATATGGGAAGACGTTATAACGTACTGCGTTATATGGTATGACGTTATACCGTATTACGTTATATGGGATGACATTATAACGCATTACGTAATATGGGATTACGTTATAACGGATTACGTTTTGTGGGACGACGTTATAACTTATTGCGTTATATGGGATGACGTTATAACGTATTACGTTATATGGGATGACGTTATAACGCATTACGTAATATGGGATTACGTTATAACGGATTACGTTATGTGGGACGACGTTATAACTTATTGCGTTATATGGGATGACGTTATAACGTATTACGATATATGGGATGACATTATAACGTATTACGTTATATGGGAAGACGTTATAACGTATTGCGTTATATGGGATGACGTTATAACGTATTACGTTATATGGAATACCGTTATAACGTATTAGGTTATATGGTATGACGCTATAACGTATTACGTTATATGGCATGACGTTATAACGTAATACGTTATATGGTATGACGTTAATACGTAAATAGGTTATATGGTATGACGTTATACCGAATTACGTTTTATGGGATGACGTTATAACGCATTACGTTATATGGGATGACGTTATAACGTAATAGGCTATATGGTATAACGTTATAACGTATTACGTTATATGGCAAGACGTTATAACGTAATACGTTATATGGTATGACGTTAATACGTAAATAGGTTATATGGTATGACGTTATACCGAATTACGTTTTATGGGATGACGTTATAACGCATTACGTTATATGGGATGACGTTATAACGTAATAGGCTATATGGTATAACGTTATAACGTATTACGTTATATGGTATGACGTCATAACGTAATAGGTTATATGGTATGACGTTATAACGTAATACCTTATATGGTATGACGTTATAACGTAAATAGGTTATATGGTATGACGTTATACCGTATTACGTTATATGGGATGACGTTATAACGTATTGCGTTATATGGGACGACATTATAACGTATTACGTTATGTGGGACGACGTTATAACGTGTTGCGTTATATGGGATGACGTTATAACGTATTACGTTATATGGGAAGACGTTATAACGTATTGCGTTTAACGCTATGACGTTATAACGTATTACGTTATATGGGATGACGTTATAACGTATTACGTAATATGGGATGACGTTATAACGTAATAGGTTATATGGTATAACGTTATAACGTATTAGGTTATATGGGACGACAGTATAACGTAATAGGTTATATGGTATAACGTTATAACGTGTTACGTTATATGGTATGACGTTATAACGTCATAGGTTATACGGTATGACGTTATAACGTAATACGTCATATGGTATGACGTTATAACGTATTACGTAATATGGGACGACGTTATAACGCATTACGTTATGTGGGACGACGTTATAACTTATTGCGTTATATGGGATGACGTTATAACGTATTACGTTATATGGGATGACGTTATAACGTATTACGTTATATGGGACGACATTTTAACGTATTACGTTATGTGGGACGACGTTATAACTTATTGCGTTATATGGGATGACGTTATAAGGTATTACGTTATATGGGATGACGTTATAACGTATTACGTTATATGGGAAGACGTTATAACGTACTGCGTTATATGGTATGACGTTATACCGTATTACGTTATATGGGATGACGTTATAACGCATTACGTAATATGGGATTACGTTATAACGGATTACGTTATGTGGGACGACGTTATAACTTATTGCGTTATATGGGATGACGTTATAACGTATTACGTTATATGGGATGACGTTATAACGTATTACGATATATGGGATGACAGTATAACGTAATAGGTTATATGGTATAACGTTATAACGTGTTACGTTATATGGTATGACGTTATAACGTCATAGGTTATACGGTATGACGTTATAACGTAATACGTCATATGGTATGACGTTATAACGTATTACGTAATATGGGACGACGTTATAACGCATTACGTTATGTGGGACGACGTTATAACTTATTGCGTTATATGGGA
This sequence comes from Bombus vancouverensis nearcticus, assembly GCF_051014615.1. Classification (NCBI taxonomy): domain Eukaryota; kingdom Metazoa; phylum Arthropoda; class Insecta; order Hymenoptera; family Apidae; genus Bombus; species Bombus vancouverensis. The sequence goes on from NW_027468911.1 coordinate 2,090,241, forward strand.
TGACGTTATAACGTATTACGTTATATGGGATGACGTTATAACGTATTACGTTATATGGGAAGACGTTATAACGTATTGCGTTATATGGTATGACGTTATAACGTATTACGTTATATGGGATGACGTTATAACGCATTACGTAATATGGGATTACGTTATAACGGATTACGTTATGTGGGACGACGTTATAACTTATTGCGTTATATGGGATGACGTTATAACGTATTACGATATATGGGATGACGTTATAACGTATTACGTTATATGGGAAGACGTTATAACGTATTGCGTTATGTGGTATGACGTTATAACGTATTACGTTATATGGGATGACATTATAACGTATTACGTAATATGGGATAACGTTATAACGTAATAGGTTATATGGTATAACGTTATAACGTATTACGTTGTATGGTATGACGTTATAACGTCATAGGTTATACGGTATGACGTTATAACGTAACAAGTCATATGGTATGACGTTATAACGTATTACGTAATATGGGACGACGTTATAACGCATTACGTTATATGGGATGACGTTATAACGTATTACGATATATGGGATGACGTTATAACGTATTACGTTATATGGTATGACGTTATAACGTAATACGTTATATGGTATGACGTTATAACGTAAATAGGTTATATGGTATGACGTTATACCGTATTACGTTTTATGGGATGACGTTATAACGCATTACGTTAAATGGGATGACGTTATAACGTAATAGGTTATATGGCATAACGTTATAACGTATTACGTTATATGGTATGACGTTATAACGTCGTAGGTTATACGGTATGACGTTATAACGTAACACGTCATATGGTATGACGTTATAACGTATTACGTAATATGGGACGACGTTATAACGCATTACGTTATATGGGATGACGTTATAACGTATTACGTTATATGGAATACCGTTATAACGTATTAGGTTATATGGTATGACGCTATAACGTATTACGTTATATGGCATGACGTTATAACGTAATACGTTATATGGTATGACGTTAATACGTAAATAGGTTATATGGTATGAAGTTATACCGAATTACGTTTTATGGGATGACGTTATAACGCATTACGTTATATGGGATGACGTTATAACATAATAGGCTATATGGTATAACGTTATAACGTATTACGTTATATGGTATGACGTCATAACGTAATAGGTTATATGGTATGACGTTATAACGTAAATAGGTTATATGGTATGACGTTATACCGTATTACGTTTTATGGGATGACGTTATAACGCATTACGTTAAATGGGATGACGTTATAACGTAATAGGTTATATGGCATAACGTTATAACGTATTACGTTATATGGTATGACGTTATAACGTCATAGGTTATACGGTATGACGTTATAACGTAACACGTCATATGGTATGACGTTATAACGTATTACGTAATATGGGACGACGTTATAACGCATTACGTTATATGGGATGACCTTATAACGTATTACGTTATATGGAATACCGTTATAACGTATTAGGTTATATGGTATGACGCTATAACGTATTACGTTATATGGCATGACGTTATAACGTAATACGTTATATGGTATGACGTTAATACGTAAATAGGTTATATGGTATGACGTTATAACGTAAATAGGTTATATGGTATGACGTTATACCGTATTACGTTTTATTGGATGACGTTATAACGCATTACGTTAAATGGGATGACGTTATATCGTAATAGGTTATATGGCATAACGTTATAACGTATTACGTTATATGGTATGACGTTATAACGTCATAGGTTATACGGTATGACGTTATAACGTAACACGTCATATGGGACGACATTATAACGTATTACGTTATGTGGGACGACGTTATAACGTGTTGCGTTATATGGGATGACGTTATACCGTATTACGTTATATGGGAAGACGTTATAACGTATTGCGTTTAATGCTATGACGTTATAACGTATTACGTTATATGGGAAGACGTTATAACGTACTGCGTTATATGGTATGACGTTATACCGTATTACGTTATATGGGATGACGTTATAACGCATTACGTAATATGGGATTACGTTATAACGGATTACGTTATGTGGGACGACGTTATAACTTATTGCGTTATATGGGATGACGTTATAACGTATTACGTTATATGGGATGACGTTATAACGTATTACGATATATGGCATGACGTTATAACGTAATGCGTTATATGGTATGACGTTCTAACGTCACAGGTTATACGGTATGATGTTATAACGTAATAGGTTATATGGCATGACGCTATAACGTAATACGTTATATGGTATGACGTTATAACGTAAATAGATTATATGGTATGGCGTTATACCGTATTACGTTATATGGGATGACGTTATAACGCATTACGTAATATGGGATGACGTTATAACGTATTACGTTATGTGGGACGACGTTATAACGTATTACGTTATGTGGGACGGCGTTATAACGTATTGCGTTATATGGGATGACGTTATAACGTCTTACGTTATATGGGATGACGTTATAACGTATTACGTTATATGGGATGACAGTATAACGTAATACGTTATATGGTATAACGTTATAACGTGTTACGTTATATGGTATGACGTTATAACGTCATAGGTTATACGGTATGACGTTATAACGTAATACGTTATATGGTATGACGTTATAACGTATTACGTAATATGGGACGACGTTATAACGCATTACGTTATGTGGGACGACGTTATAACTTATTGCGTTATATGGGATGACGTTATAACGTATTACGTTATATGGGATGACGTTATAACGTATTACGTTATATGGGAAGACGTTATAACGTATTGCGTTATATGGTATGACGTTATAACGTATTACGTTATATGGGATGACGTTATAACGCATTACGTAATATGGGATTACGTTATAACGGATTACGTTATGTGGGACGACGTTATAACTCATTGCGTTATATGGGATGACGTTATAACGTATTACGATATATGGGATGACGTTATAACGTATTACGTTATATGGGAAGACGTTATAACGTATTGCGTTATATGGTATGACGTTATAACGTATTACGTTATATGGGATGACATTATAACGTATTACGTAATATGGGATAACGTTATAACGTAATAGGTTATATGGTATAACGTTATAACGTATTACGTTGTATGGTATGACGTTATAACGTCATAGGTTATACGGTATGACGTTATAACGTAACAAGTCATATGGTATGACGTTATAACGTATTACGTAATATGGGACGACGTTATAACGCATTACGTTATATGGGATGACGTTATAACGTATTACGATATATGGGATGACGTTATAACGTATTACGTTATATGGTATGACGTTATAACGTAATACGTTATATGGTATGACGTTATAACGTAAATAGGTTATATGGTATGACGTTATACCGTATTACGTTTTATGGGATGACGTTATAACGCATTACGTTAAATGGGATGACGTTATAACGTAATAGGTTATATGGCATAACGTTATAACGTATTACGTTATATGGTATGACGTTATAACGTCGTAGGTTATACGGTATGACGTTATAACGTAACACGTCATATGGTATGACGTTATAACGTATTACGTAATATGGGACGACGTTATAACGCATTACGTTATATGGGATGACGTTATAACGTATTACGTTATGTGGGACGACGTTATAACGTATTACGTTATGTGGGACGGCGTTATAACGTATTGCGTTATATGGGATGACGTTATAACGTCTTACGTTATATGGGATGACGTTATAACGTATTACGTTATATGGGATGACAGTATAACGTAATAGGTTATATGGTATAACGTTATAACGTGTTACGTTATATGGTATGACGTTATAACGTCATAGGTTATACGGTATGACGTTATAACGTAATACGTTATATGGTATGACGTTATAACGTATTACGCAATATGGGACGACGTTATAACGCATTACGTTATGTGGGACGACGTTATAACTTATTGCGTTATATGGGATGACGTTATAACGTATTACGTTATATGGGATGACGTTATAACGTATTACGTTATATGGGAAGACGTTATAACGTATTGCGTTATATGGTATGACGTTATAACGTATTACGTTATATGGGATGACGTTATAACGCATTACGTAATATGGGATTACGTTATAACGGATTACGTTATGTGGGACGACGTTATAACTCATTGCGTTATATGGGATGACGTTATAACGTATTACGATATATGGGATGACGTTATAACGTATTACGTTATATGGGAAGACGTTATAACGTATTGCGTTATATGGTATGACGTTATAACGTATTACGTTATATGGGATGACATTATAACGTATTACGTAATATGGGATAACGTTATAACGTAATAGGTTATATGGTATAACGTTATAACGTATTACGTTGTATGGTATGACGTTATAACGTAATACGTCATATGGTATGACGTTATAACGTATTACGTAATATGGGACGACGTTATAGCGCATTACGTTATATGGGATGACGTTATAACGTATTACGTTATATGGAATACCGTTATAACGTATTAGGTTATATGGTATGACGCTATAACGTATTACGTTATATGGCATGACGTTATAACGTAATACGTTATATGGTATGACGTTAATACGTAAATAGGTTATATGGTATGACGTTATACCGAATTACGTGTTATGGGATGACGTTATAACGCATTACGTTATATGGGATGACGTCATAACGTAATAGGTTATATGGTATGACGTTATACCGAATTACGTTACATGGTATGACGTTATAACGTAAATAGGTTATATGGTATGACGTTATACCGTATTACGTTATATGGGATGACGTTATAACGCATTACGTAATATGGGATTACGTTATAACGGATTACGTTATGTGGGACGACGTTATAACTTATTGCGTTATATGGGATGACGTTATAACGTATTACGTTATATGGGATGACGTTATAACGTATTACGTTATATGGGAAGACGTTATAACGTATTGCGTTATATGGTATGACGTTATAACGTATTACGTTATATGGGATGACGTTATAACGTATTGCGTTATATGGGACGACATTATAACGTATTACGTTATGTGGGACGACGTTATAACGTGTTGCGTTATATGGGATGACGTTATAACGTATTACGTTATATGGGAAGACGTTATAACGAATTGCGTTTAATGCTATGACGTTATAACGTATTACGTTATATGGGATGACGTTATAACGTATTACGTTATATGGGAAGACGTTATAACGAATTGCGTTTAATGCTATGACGTTATAACGTATTACGTTATATGGGATGACGTTATATCGTATTACGTAATATGGGATGACGTTATAACGTAATAGGTTATATGGTATAACGTTATAACGTATTAGGTTATATGGGACGACGTTATAACTTATTACGTTATATGGGATGACGTCATAACGTATTACGTTATATGGGAAGATGTTATAACGTACTGCGTTATATGGTATGACGTTATACCGTATTACGTTATATGGGATGACGTTATAACGCATTACGTAATATGGGATTACGTTGTAACGGATTACGTTATGTGGGACGACGTTATAACTTATTGCGTTATATGGGATGACGTTATAACGTATTACGTTATATGGGATGACGTTATAACGTATTACGATATATGGCATGACGTTATAACGTAATGCGTTATATGGTATGACGTTATAACGTCACAGGTTATACGGTATGATGTTATAACGTAATAGGTTATATGGCATGACGCTATAACGTAATACGTTATATGGTATGACGTTATAACGTAAATAGATTATATGGTATGGCGTTATACCGTATTACGTTATATGGGATGACGTTATAACGCATTACGTAATATGGGATGACGTTATAACGTATTACGTTATGTGGGACGACGTTATAACGTATTACGTTATGTGGGACGGCGTTATAACGTATTGCGTTATATGGGATGACGTTATAACGTCTTACGTTATATGGGATGACGTTATAACGTATTACGTTATATGGGATGACAGTATAACGTAATAGGTTATATGGTATAACGTTATAACGTGTTACGTTATATGGTATGACGTTATAACGTCATAGGTTATACGGTATGACGTTATAACGTAATACGTTATATGGTATGACGTTATAACGTATTACGTAATATGGGACGACGTTATAACGCAGTACGTTATGTGGGACGACGTTATAACTTATTGCGTTATATGGGATGACGTTATAACGTATTACGTTATATGGGATGACGTTATAACGTATTACGTTATATGGGAAGACGTTATAACGTATTGCGTTATATGGTATGACGTTATAACGTATTACGTTATATGGGATGACGTTATAACGCATTACGTAATATGGGATTACGTTATAACGGATTACGTTATGTGGGACGACGTTATAACTCATTGCGTTATATGGGATGACGTTATAACGTATTACGATATATGGGATGACGTTATAACGTATTACGTTATATGGGAAGACGTTATAACGTATTGCGTTATATGGTATGACGTTATAACGTATTACGTTATATGGGATGACATTATAACGTATTACGTAATATGGGATAACGTTATAACGTAATAGGTTATATGGTATAACGTTATAACGTATTACGTTGTATGGTATGACGTTATAACGTCATAGGTTATACGGTATGACGTTATAACGTAACAAGTCATATGGTATGACGTTATAACGTATTACGTAATATGGGACGACGTTATAACGCATTACGTTATATGGGATGACGTTATAACGTATTACGATATATGGGATGACGTTATAACGTATTACGTTATATGGTATGACGTTATAACGTAATACGTTATATGGTATGACGTTATAACGTAAATAGGTTATATGGTATGACGTTATACCGTATTACGTTTTATGGGATGACGTTATAACGTATTGCGTTTAATGCTATGACGTTATAACGTATTACGTTATATGGGAAGACGTTATAACGTACTGCGTTATATGGTATGACGTTATACCGTATTACGTTATATGGGATGACGTTATAACGCATTACGTAATATGGGATTACGTTATAACGGATTACGTTATGTGGGACGACGTTATAACTTATTGCGTTATATGGGATGACGTTATAACGTATTACGTTATATGGGATGACGTTATAACGTATTACGATATATGGCATGACGTTATAACGTAATGCGTTATATGGTATGACGTTCTAACGTCACAGGTTATACGGTATGATGTTATAACGTAATAGGTTATATGGCATGACGCTATAACGTAATACGTTATATGGTATGACGTTATAACGTAAATAGATTATATGGTATGGCGTTATACCGTATTACGTTATATGGGATGACGTTATAACGCATTACGTAATATGGGATGACGTTATAACGTATTACGTTATGTGGGACGACGTTATAACGTATTACGTTATGTGGGACGGCGTTATAACGTATTGCGTTATATGGGATGACGTTATAACGTCTTACGTTATATGGGATGACGTTATAACGTATTACGTTATATGGGATGACAGTATAACGTAATACGTTATATGGTATAACGTTATAACGTGTTACGTTATATGGTATGACGTTATAACGTCATAGGTTATACGGTATGACGTTATAACGTAATACGTTATATGGTATGACGTTATAACGTATTACGTAATATGGGACGACGTTATAACGCATTACGTTATGTGGGACGACGTTATAACTTATTGCGTTATATGGGATGACGTTATAACGTATTACGTTATATGGGATGACGTTATAACGTATTACGTTATATGGGAAGACGTTATAACGTATTGCGTTATATGGTATGACGTTATAACGTATTACGTTATATGGGATGACGTTATAACGCATTACGTAATATGGGATTACGTTATAACGGATTACGTTATGTGGGACGACGTTATAACTCATTGCGTTATATGGGATGACGTTATAACGTATTACGATATATGGGATGACGTTATAACGTATTACGTTATATGGGAAGACGTTATAACGTATTGCGTTATATGGTATGACGTTATAACGTATTACGTTATATGGGATGACATTATAACGTATTACGTAATATGGGATAACGTTATAACGTAATAGGTTATATGGTATAACGTTATAACGTATTACGTTGTATGGTATGACGTTATAACGTCATAGGTTATACGGTATGACGTTATAACGTAACAAGTCATATGGTATGACGTTATAACGTATTACGTAATATGGGACGACGTTATAACGCATTACGTTATATGGGATGACGTTATAACGTATTACGATATATGGGATGACGTTATAACGTATTACGTTATATGGTATGACGTTATAACGTAATACGTTATATGGTATGACGTTATAACGTAAATAGGTTATATGGTATGACGTTATACCGTATTACGTTTTATGGGATGACGTTATAACGCATTACGTTAAATGGGATGACGTTATAACGTAATAGGTTATATGGCATAACGTTATAACGTATTACGTTATATGGTATGACGTTATAACGTCGTAGGTTATACGGTATGACGTTATAACGTAACACGTCATATGGTATGACGTTATAACGTATTACGTAATATGGGACGACGTTATAACGCATTACGTTATATGGGATGACGTTATAACGTATTACGTTATGTGGGACGACGTTATAACGTATTACGTTATGTGGGACGGCGTTATAACGTATTGCGTTATATGGGATGACGTTATAACGTCTTACGTTATATGGGATGACGTTATAACGTATTACGTTATATGGGATGACAGTATAACGTAATAGGTTATATGGTATAACGTTATAACGTGTTACGTTATATGGTATGACGTTATAACGTCATAGGTTATACGGTATGACGTTATAACGTAATACGTTATATGGTATGACGTTATAACGTATTACGTAATATGGGACGACGTTATAACGCATTACGTTATGTGGGACGACGTTATAACTTATTGCGTTATATGGGATGACGTTATAACGTATTACGTTATATGGGATGACGTTATAACGTATTACGTTATATGGGAATACGTTATAACGTATTGCGTTATATGGTATGACGTTATAACGTATTACGTTATATGGGATGACGTTATAACGCATTACGTAATATGGGATTACGTTATACCGTATTACGTTATATGGGAAGACGTTATAACGCATTACGTAGTATGGGATGACGTTATAACGTATTACGTTATGTGGGACGACGTTATAACGTATTGCGTTATATGGGATGACGTTATAACGTATTACGTTATATGGGATGATGTTGTAACGTAATAGGTTATATGGTATAACGTTATAACGTATTACGTTATATGGTATGACGTCATAACGTAATAGGTTATATGGTATGACGTTATAACGTAATACCTTATATGGTATGACGTTATTACGTAAATAGATTATATGGTATGACGTTATACCGTATTACGTTATATGGGATGACGTTAAAACGCATTACGTAATATGGGATTACGTTATAACGTATTACGTTATGTGGGACGACGTTATAGCGTATTGCGTTATATTCGATGACGTTATAACGTATTACGTTATATGGGATGACGTTATAACGTATTACGTTATATGGGAAGACGTTATAACGTATTGCGTTATATGGTATGACGTTATAACGTATTACGTTATATGGGATGACATTATAGCGTATTACGTTATATGGGATGACGTTATAACGTAATAGGTTATATGGTATAACGTTATAACGTATTACGTTATATGGTATGACGTTATAACGTCATAGGTTATACGGTATGACGTTATAACGTAATACGTCATATGGTATGACGTTATAACGTATTACGTAATATGGGACGACGTTATAGCGCATTACGTTATATGGGATGACGTTATAACGTATTACGTTATATGGAATACCGTTATAACGTATTAGGTTATATGGTATGACGCTATAACGTATTACGTTATATGGCATGACGTTATAACGTAATACGTTATATGGTATGACGTTAATACGTAAATAGGTTATATGGTATGACGTTATACCGAATTACGTGTTATGGGATGACGTTATAACGCATTACGTTATATGGGATGACGTCATAACGTAATAGGTTATATGGTATGACGTTATACCGAATTACGTTACATGGTATGACGTTATAACGTAAATAGGTTATATGGTATGACGTTATACCGTATTACGTTATATGGGATGACGTTATAACGCATTACGTAATATGGGATTACGTTATAACGGATTACGTTATGTGGGACGACGTTATAACTTATTGCGTTATATGGGATGACGTTATAACGTATTACGTTATATGGGATGACGTTATAACGTATTACGTTATATGGGAAGACGTTGTAACGTATTGCGTTATATGGTATGACGTTATAACGTATTACGTTATATGGGATGACGTTATAACGTATTGCGTTATATGGGACGACATTATAACGTATTACGTTATGTGGGACGACGTTATAACGTGTTGCGTTATATGGGATGACGTTATAACGTATTACGTTATATGGGAAGACGTTATAACGAATTGCGTTTAATGCTATGACGTTATAACGTATTACGTTATATGGTATGACGTTATAACGTATTACGTTATATGGGAAGACGTTATAACGAATTGCGTTTAATGCTATGACGTTATAACGTATTACGTTATATGGGATGACGTTATAACGTATTACGTAATATGGGATGACGTTATAACGTAATAGGTTATATGGTATAACGTTATAACGTATTAGGTTATATGGGACGACGTTATAACTTATTACGTTATATGGGATGACGTTATAACGTATTACGTTATATGGGAAGATGTTATAACGTACTGCGTTATATGGTATGACGTTATACCGTATTACGTTATATGGGATGACGTTATAACGCATTACGTAATATGGGATTACGTTGTAACGGATTACGTTATGTGGGACGACATAATAACTTATTGCGTTATATGGGATGACGTTATAACGTATTACGTTATATGGGATGACGTTATAACGTATTACGATATATGGCATGACGTTATAACGTAATGCGTTATATGGTATGACGTTATAACGTCACAGGTTATACGGTATGATGTTATAACGTAATAGGTTATATGGCATGACGCTATAACGTAATACGTTATATGGTATGACGTTATAACGTAAATAGATTATATGGTATGGCGTTATACCGTATTACGTTATATGGGATGACGTTATAACGCATTACGTAATATGGGATGACGTTATAACGTATTACGTTATGTGGGACGACGTTATAACGTATTACGTTATGTGGGACGGCGTTATAACGTATTGCGTTATATGGGATGACGTTATAACGTCTTACGTTATATGGGATGACGTTATAACGTATTACGTTATATGGGATGACAGTATAACGTAATAGGTTATATGGTATAACGTTATAACGTGTTACGTTATATGGTATGACGTTATAACGTCATAGGTTATACGGTATGACGTTATAACGTAATACGTTATATGGTATGACGTTATAACGTATTACGTAATATGGGACGACGTTATAACGCATTACGTTATGTGGGACGACGTTATAACTTATTGCGTTATATGGGATGACGTTATAACGTATTACGTTATATGGGATGACGTTATAACGTATTACGTTATATGGGAAGACGTTATAACGTATTGCGTTATATGGTATGACGTTATAACGTATTACGTTATATGGGATGACGTTATAACGCATTACGTAATATGGGATTACGTTATAACGGATTACGTTATGTGGGACGACGTTATAACTCATTGCGTTATATGGGATGACGTTATAACGTATTACGATATATGGGATGACGTTATAACGTATTACGTTATATGGGAAGACGTTATAACGTATTGCGTTATATGGTATGACGTTATAACGTATTACGTTATATGGGATGACATTATAACGTATTACGTAATATGGGATAACGTTATAACGTAATACGTTATATGGTATAACGTTATAACGTATTACGTTGTATGGTATGACGTTATAACGTCATAGGTTATACGGTATGACGTTATAACGTAACAAGTCATATGGTATGACGTTATAACGTATTACGTAATATGGGACGACGTTATAACGCATTACGTTATATGGGATGACGTTATAACGTATTACGATATATGGGATGACGTTATAACGTATTACGTTATATGGTATGACGTTATAACGTAATACGTTATATGGTATGACGTTATAACGTAAATAGGTTATATGGTATGACGTTATACCGTATTACGTTTTATGGGATTACGTTATAACGCATTACGTTAAATGGGATGACGTTATAACGTAATAGGTTATATGGCATAACGTTATAACGTATTACGTTATATGGTATGACGTTATAACGTCGTAGGTTATACGGTATGTCGTTATAACGTAACACGTCATATGGTATGACGTTATAACGTATTACGTAATATGGGACGACGTTATAACGCATTACGTTATATGGGATGACGTTATAACGTATTACGTTATATGGAATACCGTTATAACGTATTAGGTTATATGGTATGACGCTATAACGTATTACGTTATATGGCATGACGTTATAACGTAATACGTTATATGGTATGACGTTAATACGTAAATAGGTTATATGGTATGACGTTATACCGAATTACGTTTTATGGGATGACGTTATAACGCATTACGTTATATGGGATGACGTTATAACATAATAGGCTATATGGTATAACGTTATAATGTATTACGTTATATGGTATGACGTCATAACGTAATAGGTTATATGGTATGACGTTATAACGTAATACCTTATATGGTATGACGTTATAACGTAAATAGGTTATATGGTATGACGTTATACCGTATTACGTTATATGGGATGACGTTATAACGCATTACGTAATATGGGATGACGTTATAGCGTATTACGTTATGTGGGACGACGTTATAACGTATTGCGTTATATGGGATGACGTTATAACGTATTGCGTTATATGGGATGATGTTATAACGTAATAGGTTATATGGTATAACGTTATAACGTATTACGTTATATGGTATGACGTCATAACGTAATAGGTTATATGGTATGACGTTATAACGTAATACCTTATATGGTATGACGTTATAACGTAAATAGGTTATATGGTATGACGTTATACCGTATTACGTAATATGGGATGACGTTATAACGTATTACGTTATGTTGGACGACGTTATAACGTAATAGGTTATATGGTATAACGTTATAACGTATTACGTTATATGGCATGACGTTATAACGTAATACGTTATATGGTATGACGTTAATACGTAAATAGGTTATATGGTACGACGTTATACCGTATTACGTTATATGGGACGACGTTATAACGTATTGCGTTATATGGTATGACGTTATAACGTATTACGTTATATGGGATGACGTTATAACGTATTACGTAATATGGGATGACGTTATAACGTAATAGGTTATATGGTATAACGTTATAGCGTATTACGTTATATGGTATGACGTCATAACGTAATAGGTTATATGGTATGACGTTATAACGTAATACCTTATATGGTATGACGTTATAACGTAAATAGGTTATATGGTATGACGTTATAACGTAATACGTTATATGGTATGACGTTAATACGTAAATAGGTTATATGGTACGACGTTATACCGTATTACGTTATATGGGACGACGTTATAACGTATTGCGTTATATGGTATGACGTTATAACGTATTACGTTATATGGGAAGACGTTATAACGCATTACGTAGTATGGGATGACGTTATAACGTATTACGTTATGTGGGACGACGTTATAACGTATTGCGTTATATGGGATGACGTTATAACATATTACGTTATATGGGATGATGTTGTAACGTAATAGGTTATATGGTATAACGTTATAACGTATTACGTTATATGGTATGACGTCATAACGTAATAGGTTATATGGTATGACGTTATAACGTAATACGTTATATGGTATGACGTTAATACGTAAATAGGTTATATGGTATGACGTTATTACGTAAATAGATTATATGGTATGACGTTATACCGTATTACGTTATATGGGATGACGTTATAACGCATTACGTAATATGGGATGACGTTATAACGTATTACGTTATGTGGGACGACGTTATAGCGTATTGCGTTATATTCGATGACGTTATAACGTATTACGTTATATGGGATGACGTTATAACGTATTACGTTATATGGGAAGACGTTATAACGTATTGCGTTATATGGTATGACGTTATAACGTATTACGTTATATGGGATGACATTATAGCGTATTACGTTATATGGGATGACGTTATAACGTAATAGGTTATATGGTATAACGTTATAACGTATTACGTTATATGGTATGACGTTATAACGTCATAGGTTATACGGTATGACGTTATAACGTAATACGTCATATGGTATGACGTTATAACGTATTACGTAATATGGGACGACGTTATAGCGCATTACGTTATATGGGATGACGTTATAACGTATTACGTTATATGGAATACCGTTATAACGTATTAGGTTATATGGTATGACGCTATAACGTATTACGTTATATGGCATGACGTTATAACGTAATACGTTATATGGTATGACGTTAATACGTAAATAGGTTATATGGTATGACGTTATACCGAATTACGTGTTATGGGATGACGTTATAACGCATTACGTTATATGGGATGACGTCATAACGTAATAGGTTATATGGTATGACGTTATACCGAATTACGTTACATGGTATGACGTTATAACGTAAATAGGTTATATGGTATGACGTTATACCGTATTACGTTATATGGGATGACGTTATAACGCATTACGTAATATGGGATTACGTTATAACGGATTACGTTATGTGGGACGACGTTATAACTTATTGCGTTATATGGGATGACGTTATAACGTATTACGTTATATGGGATGACGTTATAACGTATTACGTTATATGGGAAGACGTTATAACGTATTGCGTTATATGGTATGACGTTATAACGTATTACGTTATATGGGATGACGTTATAACGTATTGCGTTATATAGGACGACATTATAACGTATTACGTTATGTGGGACGACGTTATAACGTGTTGCGTTATATGGGATGACGTTATAACGTATTACGTTATATGGGAAGACGTTATAACGAATTGCGTTTAATGCTATGACGTTATAACGTATTACGTTATATGGGATGACGTTATAACGTATTACGTTATATGGGAAGACGTTATAACGAATTGCGTTTAATGCTATGACGTTATAACGTATTACGTTATATGGGATGACGTTATAACGTATTACGTAATATGGGATGACGTTATAACGTAATAGGTTATATGGTATAACGTTATAACGTATTAGGTTATATGGGACGACGTTATAACTTATTACGTTATATGGGATGACGTTATAACGTATTACGTTATATGGGAAGATGTTATAACGTACTGCGTTATATGGTATGACGTTATACCGTATTACGTTATATGGGATGACGTTATAACGCATTACGTAATATGGGATTACGTTGTAACGGATTACGTTATGTGGGACGACGTTATAACTTATTGCGTTATATGGGATGACGTTATAACGTATTACGTTATATGGGATGACGTTATAACGTATTACGATATATGGCATGACGTTATAACGTAATGCGTTATATGGTATGACGTTATAACGTCACAGGTTATACGGTATGACGTTATAACGTAATAGGTTATATGGCATGACGCTATAACGTAATACGTTATATGGTATGACGTTATAACGTAAATAGATTATATGGTATGGCATTATACCGTATTACGTTATATGGGATGACGTTATAACGCATTACGTAATATGGGATGACGTTATAACGTATTACGTTATGTGGGACGACGTTATAACGTATTACGTTATGTGGGACGGCGTTATAACGTATTGCGTTATATGGGATGATGTTATAACGTCTTACGTTATATGGGATGACGTTATAACGTATTACGTTATATGGGATGACAGTATAACGTAATAGGTTATATGGTATGACGTTATACCGAATTACGTTATATGGTATGACGTTAATACGTAAATAGGTTATATGGTATGACGTTATACCGAATTACGTGTTATGGGATGACGTTATAACGCATTACGTTATATGGGATGACGTCATAACGTAATAGGTTATATGGTATGACGTTATACCGAATTACGTTATATGGTATGACGTTATAACGTAAATAGGTTATATGGTATGACGTTATACCGTATTACGTTATATGGGATGACGTTATAACGCATTACGTAATATGGAATTACGTTATAACGGATTACGTTATGTGGGACGACGTTATAACTTATTGCGTTATATGGGATGACGTTATAACGTATTACGTTATATGGGATGACGTTATAACGTATTACGTTATATGGGAAGACGTTATAACGTATTGCGTTATATGGTATGACGTTATAACGTATTACGTTATATGGGATGACGTTATAACGTATTACGTTATATGGGACGACATTATAACGTATTACGTTATGTGGGACGACGTTATAACGTGTTGCGTTATATGGGATGACGTTATAACGTATTACGTTATATGGGAAGACGTTATAACCAATTGCGTTTAATGCTATGACGTTATAACGTATTACGTTATATGGGATGACGTTATAACGTATTACGTTATATGGGAAGACGTTATAACGAATTGCGTTTAATGCTATGACGTTATAACGTATTACGTTATATGGGATGACGTTATAACGTATTACGTAATATGGGATGACGTTATAACGTAATAGGTTATATGGTATAACGTTATAACGTATTAGGTTATATGGGACGACGTTATAACTTATTACGTTATATGGGATGACGTTATAACGTATTACGTTATATGGGAAGACGTTATAACGTACTGCGTTATATGGTATGACGTTATACCGTATTACGTTATATGGGATGACGTTATAACGCATTACGTAATATGGGATTACGTTATAACGGATTACGTTATGTGGGACGACGTTATAACTTATTGCGTTATATGGGATGACGTTATAACGTATTACGTTATATGGGATGACGTTATAACGTATTACGATATATGGCATGACGTTATAACGTAATGCGTTATATGGTATGACGTTATAACGTCACAGGTTATACGGTATGACGTTATAACGTAATAGGTTATATGGCATGACGCTATAACGTAATACGTTATATGGTATGACGTTATAACGTAAATAGATTATATGGTATGGCGTTATACCGTATTACGTTATATGGGATGACGTTATAACGCATTACGTAATATGGGATGACGTTATAACGTATTACGTTATGTGGGACGACGTTATAACGTATTACGTTATGTGGGACGGCGTTATAACGTACTGCGTTATATGGTATGACGTTATACCGTATTACGTTATATGGGATGACGTTATAACGCATTACGTAATATGGGATTACGTTGTAACGGATTACGTTATGTGGGACGACGTTATAACTTATTGCGTTATATGGGATGACGTTATAACGTATTACGTTATATGGGATGACGTTATAACGTATTACGATATATGGAATGACGTTATAACGTAATGCGTTATATGGTATGACGTTATAACGTCACAGGTTATACGGTATGACGTTATAACGTAATAGGTTATATGGCATGACGCTATAACGTAATACGTTATATGGTATGACGTTATAACGTAAATAGATTATATGGTATGGCGTTATACCGTATTACGTTATATGGGATGACGTTATAACGCATTACGTAATATGGGATGACGTTATAACGTATTACGTTATGTGGGACGACGTTATAACGTATTACGTTATGTGGGACGGCGTTATAACGTATTGCGTTATATGGGATGATGTTATAACGTCTTACGTTATATGGGATGACGTTATAACGTATTACGTTATATGGGATGACAGTATAACGTAATAGGTTATATGGTATGACGTTATACCGAATTACGTTATATGGTATGACGTTAATACGTAAATAGGTTATATGGTATGACGTTATACCGAATTACGTGTTATGGGATGACGTTATAACGCATTACGTTATATGGGATGACGTCATAACGTAATAGGTTATATGGTATGACGTTATACCGAATTACGTTATATGGTATGACGTTATAACGTAAATAGGTTATATGGTATGGCGTTATACCGTATTACGTTATATGGGATGACGTTATAACGCATTGCGTAATATGGGATTACGTTATAACGGATTACGTTATGTGGGACGACGTTATAACTTATTGCGTTATATGGGATGACGTTATAACGTATTACGTTATATGGGATGACGTTATAACGTATTACGTTATATGGGAAGACGTTATAACGTATTGCGTTATATGGTATGACGTTATAACGTATTACGTTATATGGGATGACGTTATAACGTATTACGTTATATGGGACGACATTATAACGTATTACGTTATGTGGGACGACGTTATAACGTGTTGCGTTATATGGGATGACGTTATAACGTATTACGTTATATGGGAAGACGTTATAACGAATTGCGTTTAATGCTATGACGTTATAACGTATTACGTTATATGCGATGACGTTATAACGTATTACGTTATATGGGAAGACGTTATAACGAATTGCGTTTAATGCTATGACGTTATAACGTATTACGTTATATGGGATGACGTTATAACGTATTACGTAATATGGGATGACGTTATAACGTAATAGGTTATATGGTATAACGTTATAACGTATTAGGTTATATGGGACGACGTTATAACTTATTACGTTATATGGGATGACGTTATAACGTATTACGTTATATGGGAAGACGTTATAACGTACTGCGTTATATGGTATGACGTTATACCGTATTACGTTATATGGGATGACGTTATAACGCATTACGTAATATGGGATTACGTTATAACGGATTACGTTATGTGGGACGACGTTATAACTTATTGCGTTATATGGGATGACGTTATAACGTATTACGTTATATGGGATGACGTTATAACGTATTACGATATATGGCATGACGTTATAACGTAATGCGTTATATGGTATGACGTTATAACGTCACAGGTTATACGGTATGACGTTATAACATAATAGGTTATATGGCATGACGCTATAACGTAATACGTTATATGGTATGACGTTATAACGTAAATAGATTATATGGTATGGCGTTATACCGTATTACGTTATATGGGATGACGTTATAACGCATTACGTAATATGGGATGACGTTATAACGTATTACGTTATGTGGGACGACGTTATAACGTATTACGTTATGTGGGACGGCGTTATAACGTATTGCGTTATATGGGATGACGTTATAACGTCTTACGTTATATGGGATGACGTTATAACGTATTACGTTATATGGGATGACAGTATAACGTAATAGGTTATGTGGTATAACGTTATAACGTGTTACGTTATATGGTATGACGTTATAACGTCATAGGTTATACGGTATGACGTTATAACGTAATACGTCATATGGTATGACGTTATAACGTATTACGTAATATGGGACGACGTTATAACGCATTACGTTATGTGGGACGACGTTATAACTTATTGCGTTATATGGGATGACGTTATAACGTATTACGTTATATGGGATGACGTTATAACGTATTACGTTATATGGGAAGACGTTATAACGTATTGCGTTATATGGTATGACGTTATAACGTATTACGTTATATGGGATGACGTTATAACGCATTACGTAATATGGGATTACGTTATAACGGATTACGTTATGTGGGACGACGTTATAACTTATTGCGTTATATGGGATGACGTTATAACGTATTACGATATATGGGATGACGTTATAACGTATTACGTTATATGGGAAGACGTTATAACGTATTGCGTTATATGGTATGACGTTATAACGTATTACGTTATATGGGATGACATTATGACGTTTTACGTAATATGCGATAACGTTATAACGTAATAGGTTATATGGTATAACGTTATAACGTATTACGTTTTATGGTATGACGTTATAACGTCATAGGTTATACGGTATGACGTTATAACGTAACAAGTCATATGGTATGACGTTATAACGTATTACGTAATATGGGACGACGTTATAACGTATTGCGTTATATGGTATGACGTTATAACGTATTACGTTATATGGGATGACGTTATATCGTATTACGTAATATGGGATGACGTTATAACGTAATAGGTTATATGGTATAACGTTATAGCGTATTACGTTATATGGTATGACGTCATAACGTAATAGGTTATATGGTATGACGTTATAACGTAATACCTTATATGGTATGACGTTATAACGTAAATAGGTTATATGGTATGACGTTATACCGTATTACGTTATATGGGATGACGTTATAACGCATTACGTAGTATGGGATGACGTTATAACGTATTACGTTATGCGGGACGACGTTATAACGTATTGCGTTATATGGGATGACGTTATAACGTATTACGTTATATGGGATGATGTTGTAACGTAATAGGTTATATGGTATAACGTTATAACGTATTACGTTATATGGTATGACGTCATAACGTAATAGGTTATATGGTATGACGTTATAACGTAAATAGATTATATGGTATGACGTTATACCGTATTACGTTATATGGGATGACGTTATAACGCATTACGTAATATGGGATGACGTTATAACGTATTACGTTATGTGGGACGACGTTATTGCGTATTGCGTTATATTCGATGACGTTATAACGTATTACGTTATATGGGATGACGTTATAACGTATTACGTTATATGGGAAGACGTTATAACGTATTGCGTTATATGGTATGACGTTATAACGTATTACGTTATATGGGATGACGTTATAACGTATTACGTTATATGGGATGACGTTATAACGTAATAGGTTATATGGTATAACGTTATAACGTATCACGTTATATGGTATGACGTTATAACGTCATAGGTTATACGGTATGACGTTATAACGTAATACGGCATATGGTATGACGTTATAACGTATTACGTAATATGGGACGACGTTATAACGCATTACGTTATATGGGGTGACGTTATAACGTATTACGTTATATGGAATACCGTTATAACGTATTAGGTTATATGGGATGACGCTATAACGTATTACGTTATATGGCATGACGTTATAACGTAATACGTTATGTGGAATGACGTTATAACGTTAATAGGTTATATGGTATGACGTTATACCGAATTACGTTATATGGTATGACGTTATAACGTAAATAGGTTATATGGTATGACGTTATACCGTATTACGTTATATGGGATGACGTTATAACGCATTACGTAATATGGGATTACGTTATAACGGATTACGTTATGTGGGACGACGTTATAACTTATTGCGTTATATTCGATGACGTTATAACGTATTACGTTATATGGGATGACGTTATAACGTATTACGTTATATGGGAAGACGTTATAACGTATTGCGTTATATGGTATGACGTTATAACTTATTACGTTATATGGGATGACGTTATAACGTATTGCGTTATATGGGACGACATTATAACGTATTACGTTATGTGGGACGACGTTATAACGTGTTGCGTTATATGGGATGACGTTATAACGTATTACGTTATATGGGAAGACGTTATAACGTATTGCGTTTAATGCTATGACGTCATAACGTATTACGTTATATGGGATGACGTTATAACGTATTACGTAATATGGGATGACGTTATAACGTAATAGGTTATATGGTATAACGTTATAACGTATTAGGTTATATGGTATGACGCTATAACGTATTACGATATATGGCATGACGTTATAACGTAATGCGTTATATGGTATGACGTTATAACGTCACAGGCTATACGGTATGACGTTATAACGTAATAGGTTATATGGCATGACGCTATAACGTAATACGTTACATGGTATAACGTTATAACGTAAATAGATTATATGGTATGACGTTATACCGTATTACGTTATATGGGATGACGTTATAACGCATTACGTAATATGGGATGACGTTATAACGTATTACGTTATGTGGGACGACGTTATAACGTATTACGTTATGTGGGACGACGTTATAACGTATTGCGTTATATGGGATGACGTTATAACGTCTTACGTTATATGGGATGACGTTATAACGTATTACGTTATATGGGATGACAGTATAACGTAATAGGTTATATGGTATAACGTTATAACGTATTACGTTATATGGTATGACGTTATAATGTCATAGGTTATACGGTATGACGTTATAACGTAATACGTCATATGGTATGACGTTATAACGTATTACGTAATATGGGACGACGTTATAACAGATTACGTTATGTGGGACGACGTTATAACTTATTGCGTTATATGGGATGACGTTATAACGTATTACGTTATATGGGATGACGTTATAACGTATTACGTTATATCGGAAGACGTTATAACGTATTGCGTTATATGGTATGACGTTATAACGTATTACGTTATATGGGATGACGTTATAACGCATTACGTAATATGGGATTACGTTATAACGGATTACGTTATGTGGGACAACGTTATAACTTATTGCGTTATATGGGATGACGTTATAACGTATTACGTTATATGGGATGACGTTATAACGTATTACGTTATATGGGAAGACGTTATAACGTATTGCGTTATATGGTATGACGTTATAACGTATTACGTTATATGGGATGACATTATAACGTATTACGTAATATGGGATAACGTTATAACGTAATAGGTTATATGGTATAACGTTATAACGTATTACGTTGTATGGTATGACGTTATAACGTAATAGGTTATATGGTACGACGTTATAACGTAATTCGTTATATGGTATGACGTTATAACGTAATACGTTATATGGTATGACGTTATAACGTAAATAGGTTATATGGTATGACGTTATACCGTATTACGTTTTATGGGATGACGTTATAACGTATTACGTTATATGGGATGACGTTATAACGTAATAGGTTATATGGCATAACGTTATAACGTATTACGTTATATGGTATGTCGTTATAACGTCATAGGTTATACGGTATGACGTTATAACGTAACACGTCATATGGTATGACGTTATAACGTATTACGTAATATGGGACGACGTTATAACGCATTACGTTATATGGGATGACGTTATAACGTATTACGTTATATGGAATACCGTTATAACGTATTAGGTTATATGGTATGACGCTATAACGTATTACGTTATATGGCATGACGTTATAACGTAATACGTTATATGGTATGACGTTAATACGTAAATAGGTTATATGGTATGACGTTATACCGAATTACGTGTTATGGGATGACGTTATAACGCATTACGTTATATGGGATGACGTTATAACGTAATGGGCTATATGGTATAACGTTATAACGTATTACGTTATATGGTATGACGTCATAACGTAATAGGTTTTATGGTATGACGTTATAACGTAATACCTTATATGGTATGACGTTATAACGTAAATAGGTTATATGGTATGACGTTATAACGTATTACGTTATGTGGGATGACGTTATAACGCATTACGTAATATGGGATGACGTTATAGCGTATTACGTTATGTGGGACGACGTTATAACGTATTGCGTTATATGGGATGACGTTATAACGTATTACGTTATATGGGATGATGTTATAACGTAATAGGTTATATGGTATAACGTTATAACGTATTACGTTATATGGTATGACGTCATAACGCAATAGGTTATATGGTATGACGTTATAACGTAATACCTTATATATCGTATGACGTTATAACGTAAATAGGTTATATGGTATGACGTTATACCGTATTACGTTATATGGGATGACGTTATAACGCATTACGTAATATGGGATGACGTTATAACGTATTACGTTATGTGGGACGACGTTATAACGTGTTGCGTTATATGGGATGACGTTATAACGTATTACGTTATATGGGAAGACGTTATAACGTATTGCGTTTAATGCTGTGACGTTATAACGTATTACGTTATATGGGATGACGTTATAACGTATTACGTAATATGGGATGACGTTATAACGTAATAGGTTATATGGTATAACGTTATAACGTATTAGGTTATATGGTATGACGCTATAACCTATTACGGTATATGGCATGACGTTATAACGTAATGCGTTATATGGTATGACGTTATAACGTCATAGGTTATACGGTATGACGTTATAACGTAATAGGTTATATGGCATGACGCTATAACGTAATACGTTATATGGTATGACGTTATAACGTAAATAGATTATATGGTATGACGTTATACCGTATTACGTTATATGGGATGACGTTATAACGTAAATAGGTTATATGGTATGACGTTATACCGTATTACGTTTTATGGGATGACGTTATAACGCATTACGTTATATGGGATGACGTTATAACGTAATAGGTTATATGGCATAACGTTATAACGTATTACGTTATATGGTATGACGTTATAACGTCATAGGTTATACGGTATGACGTTATAACGTAACACGTCATATGGTATGACGTTATAACGTATTACGTAATATGGGACGACGTTATAACGCATTACGTTATATGGGATGACGTTATAACGTATTACGTTATATGGAATACCGTTAGAACGTATTAGGTTATATGGTATGACGATATAACGTATTAAGTTATATGGCATGACGTTATAACGTAATACGTTATATGGTATGACTTTAATACGTAAATAGGTTATATGGTATGACGTTATACCGAATTACGTTTTATGGGATGACGTTATAACGCATTACGTTATATGGGATGACGTTATAACGTAATAGGCTATATGGTATAACGTTATAACGTATTACGTTATATGGTATGACGTCATAACGTAATAGGTTACATGGTATGACGTTATAACGTAATACCTTACATGGTATGACGTTATAACGTAAATAGGTTATATGGTATGACGTTATACCGTATTACGTTATATGGGATGACGTTATAACGCATTACGTAGTATGGGATGACGTTATAACGTATTATGTTATGTGGGACGACGTTATAACGTATTGCGTTATATGGGATGACGTTATAACGTATTACGTTATATGGGATGATGTTATAACGTAATAGGTTATATGGTATAACGTTATAACGTATTACGTTATATGGTATGACGTCATAACATAATAGGTTATATGGTATGACGTTATAACGTAATAGCTTATATGGGATGACGTTATAACGTAAATAGGTTATATGGTATGACGTTATACCGTATTACGTTTTATGGGATGACGTTATAACGCATTACGTTATATGGGATGACGTTATAACGTAATAGGTTATATGGCATTACGTTATAACGTATTACGTTATATGGTATGACGTTATAACGTCATAGGTTATACGGTATGACGTTATAACGTAACACGTCATATGGTATGACGTTATAACGTATTACGTAATATGGGACCACGTTATAACGCATTACGTTATATGGGATGACGTTATAACGTATTACGTTATATGGAATACCGTTATAACGTATTAGGTTATATGGTATGACGCTATAACGTATTACGTTATATGGCATGACGTTATAACGTAATACGTTATATGGTATGACTTTAATACGTAAATAGGTTATATGGTATGACGTTATACCGAATTACGTTTTATGGGATGACGTTATAACGCATTACGTTATATGGGATGACGTTATAACGTAATAGGCTATATGGTATAACGTTATAACGTATTACGTTATATGGTATGACGTCATAACGTAATAGGTTATATGGTATGACGTTATAACGTAATACCTTACATGGTATGACGTTATAACGTCATAGGTTATACGGTATGACGTTATAACGTAACACGTCATATGGTATGACGTTATAACGTATTACGTAATATGGGACCACGTTATAACGCATTACGTTATATGGGATGACGTTATAACGTATTACGTTATATGGAATACCGTTATAACGTATTAGGTTATATGGTATGACGCTATAACGTATTACGTTATATGGCATGACGTTATAACGTAATACGTTATATGGTATGACTTTAATACGTAAATAGGTTATATGGTATGACGTTATACCGAATTACGTTTTATGGGATGACGTTATAACGCATTACGTTATATGGGATGACGTTATAACGTAATAGGCTATATGGTATAACGTTATAACGTATTACGTTATATGGTATGACGTCATAACGTAATAGGTTATATGGTATGACGTTATAACGTAATACCTTACATGGTATGACGTTATAACGTAAATAGGTTATATGGTATGACGTTATACCGTATTACGTTATATGGGATGACGTTATAACGCATTACGTAGTATGGGATGACGTTATAACGTATTATGTTATGTGGGACGACGTTATAACGTATTGCGTTATATGGGATGACGTTATAACGTATTACGTTATATGGGATGATGTTATAACGTAATAGGTTATATGGTATAACGTTATAACGTATTACGTTATATGGTATGACGTCATAACGTAATAGGTTATATGGTATGACGTTATAACGTAATAGCTTATATGGTATGACGTTATAACGTAAATAGATTATATGGTATGACGTTATACCTTATTACGTTATATGGGATGACGTTATAACGCATTACGTATTATGGGATGACGTTATAACGTATTACGTTATGTGGGACGACGTTATAACGTATTGCGTTATATTCGATGACGTTATAACGTGTTACGTTATATGGGATGACGTTATAACGTATTACGTTATATGGGAAGACGTTATAACGTATTGCGTTATATGGTATGACGTTATAACGTATTACGTTATATGGGATGACGTTATAACGTATTACGTTATATGGGATGACGTTATAACGTAATAGGTTACATGGTATAACGTTATAACGTATTACGTTATATGGTATGACGTTATAACGTCATAGGTTATACGGTATGACGTTATAACGTAATACGTCATATGGTATGACGTTATAACGTAAATAGGTTATATGGTATGACGTTATACCGTATTACGTTATATGGGATGACGTTATAACGCATTACGTAGTATGGGATGACGTTATAACGTATTATGTTATGTGGGACGACGTTATAACGTATTGCGTTATATGGGATGACGTTATAACGTATTACGTTATATGGGATGATGTTATAACGTAATAGGTTATATGGTATAACGTTATAACGTATTACGTTATATGGTATGACGTCATAACGTAATAGGTTATATGGTATGACGTTATAACGTAATACCTTATATGGTATGACGTTATAACGTAAATAGATTATATGGTATGACGTTATACCTTATTACGTTATATGGGATGACGTTATAACGCAGTACGTAATATGGGATGACGTTATAACGTATTACGTTATGTGGGACGACGTTATAACGTATTGCGTTATATTCGATGACGTTATAACGTGTTACGTTATATGGGATGACGTTATAACGTATTACGTTATATGGGAAGACGTTATAACGTATTGCGTTATATGGTATGACGTTATAACGTATTACGTTATATGGAATACCGTTATAACGTATTAGGTTATATGGGATGACGCTATAACGTATTACGTTATATGGCATGACGTTATAACGTAATACGTTATGTGGTATGACGTTATAACGTTAATAGGTTATACGGTATGACGTTATACCGAATTACGTTATATGGTATGACGTTATAACGTAAATAGGTTATATGGTATGACGTTATACCGTATTACGTTATATGGGATGACGTTATAACGCATTACATAATATGGGATTACGTTATAACGGATTACGTTATGTGGGACGACGTTATAACTTATTGACTTATATTCGATGACGTTATAACGTATTACGTTATATGGGATGACGTTATAACGTATTGCGTTATATGGGACGACATTATAACGTATTACGTTATGTGGGACGACGTTATAACGTGTTGCGTTATATGGGATGACGTTATAACGTATTACGTTATATGGGAAGACGTTATAACGTATTGCGTTTAATGCTATGACGTTATAACGTATTACGTTATATGGGATGACGTTATAACGTATTACGTAATATGGGATGACGTTATAACGTAATAGGTTATATGGTATAACGTTATAACGTATTACGTTATATGGGAAGACGTTATAACGTATTGCGTTATATGGTATGACGTTATAACGTCTTACGTTATATGGGATGACGTTATAACGTATTACGTTATATGGGATGACAGTATAACGTAATAGGTTATATGGTATAACGTTATAACGTATTATGTTATATGGTATGACGTTATAACGTATTACGTTATATGGGATGACATTATAACGTATTACGTAATATGGGATAACGTTATAACGTAATAGGTTATATGGTATAACGTTATAACGTATTACGTTGTATGGTATGACGTTATAACGTCACAGGTTATACGGTATGACGTTATAACGTAATAGGTTATATGGCATGACGCTATAACGTAATACGTTACATGGTATAACGTTATAACGTAAATAGATTATATGGTATGACGTTATACCGTATTACGTTATATGGGATGACGTTATAACGCATTACGTAATATGGGATGACGTTATAACGTATTACGTTATGTGGTACGACGTTATAACGTATTACGTTATATGGGATGACGTTATAACGCATTACGTAATATGGGATTACGTTATAACGGATTACGTTATGTGGGACGACGTTATAACTTATTGCGTTATATGGGATGACGTTATAACGTATTACGTTATATGGGATGACGTTATAACGTATTACGATATATGGCATGACGTTATAACGTAATGCGTTATATGGTATGACGTTATAACGTCACAGGTTATACGGTATGACGTTATATGGTATGACGTTATAACGTCATAGGTTATACGGTATGACGTTATAACGTAATACGTCATATGGTATGACGTTATAACGTATTACGTAATATGGGACGACGTTATAACGCATTACGTTATGTGGGACGACGTTATAACTTATTGCGTTATATGGGATGACGTTATAACGTATTACGTTATATGGTATGACGTTATAACGTATTACGTTATATGGGAAGACGTTATAACGTATTGCGTTATATGGTATGACGTTATAACGTATTACGTTATATGGGATGACGTTATAACGTAATAGGTTATATGGTATAACGTTATAACGTATTATGTTATATGGTATGACGCTATAACCTATTACGGTATATGGCATGACGTTATAACGTAATGCGTTATATGGTATGACGTTATAACGTCATAGGTTATACGGTATGACGTTATAACGTAATAGGTTATATGGCATGACGCTATAACGTAATACGTTATATGGTATGACGTTATAACGTAAATAGATTATATGGTATGACGTTATACCGTATTACGTTATATGGGATGACGTTATAACGTAAATAGGTTATATGGTATGACGTTATACCGTATTACGTTTTATGGGATGACGTTATAACGCATTACGTTATATGGGATGACGTTATAACGTAATAGGTTATATGGCATAACGTTATAACGTATTACGTTATATGGTATGACGTTATAACGTATTAGGTTATATGGTATGACGCTATAACGTATTACGTTATATGGCATGACGTTATAACGTAATACGTTATATGGTATGACTTTAATACGTAAATAGGTTATATGGTATGACGTTATACCGAATTACGTTTTATGGGATGACGTTATAACGCATTACGTTATATGGGATGACGTTATAACGTAATAGGCTATATGGTATAACGTTATAACGTATTACGTTATATGGTATGACGTCATAACGTAATAGGTTATATGGTATGACGTTATAACGTAATACCTTACATGGTATGACGTTATAACGTAAATAGGTTATATGGTATGACGTTATACCGTATTACGTTATATGGGATGACGTTATAACGCATTACGTAGTATGGGATGACGTTATAACGTATTATGTTATGTGGGACGACGTTATAACGTATTGCGTTATATGGGATGACGTTATAACGTATTACGTTATATGGGATGATGTTATAACGTAATAGGTTATATGGTATAACGTTATAACGTATTACGTTATATGGTATGACGTCATAACGTAATAGGTTATATGGTATGACGTTATAACGTAATAGCTTATATGGGATGACGTTATAACGTAAATAGGTTATATGGTATGACGTTATACCGTATTACGTTTTATGGGATGACGTTATAACGCATTACGTTATATGGGATGACGTTATAACGTAATAGGTTATATGGCATAACGTTATAACGTATTACGTTATATGGTATGACGTTATAACGTCATAGGTTATACGGTATGACGTTATAACGTAACACGTCATATGGCATGACGTTATAACGTATTACGTAATATGGGACGACGTTATAACGCATTACGTTATATGGCATGACGTTATAACGTAATACGTTATATGGTATGACTTTAATACGTAAATAGGTTATATGGTATGACGTTATACCGAATTACGTTTTATGGGATGACGTTATAACGCATTACGTTATATGGGATGACGTTATAACGTAATAGGCTATATGGTATAACGTTATAACGTATTACGTTTTATGGTATGACGTCATAACGTAATAGGTTATATGGTATGACGTTATAACGTAATACCTTACATGGTATGACGTTATAACGTAAATAGGTTATATGGTATGACGTTATACCGTATTACGTTATATGGGATGACGTTATAACGCATTACGTAGTATGGGATGACGTTATAACGTATTATGTTATGTGGGACGACGTTATAACGTATTGCGTTATATGGGATGACGTTATAACGTATTACGTTATATGGGATGATGTTATAACGTAATAGGTTATATGGTATAACGTTATAACGTATTACGTTATATGGTATGACGTCATAACGTAATAGGTTATATGGTATGACGTTATAACGTAATAGCTTATATGGTATGACGTTATAACGTAAATAGATTATATGGTATGACGTTATACCTTATTACGTTATATGGGATGACGTTATAACGCATTACGTAATATGGGATGACGTTATAACGTATTACGTTATGTGGGACGACGTTATAACGTATTACGTTATATGGGATGACGTTATAACGTATTACGTAATATGGGATGACGTTATAACGTAATAGGTTATATGGTATAACGTTATAACGTATTAGGTTATATGGGACGACGTTATAACTTATTACGTTATATGGGATGACGTTATAACGTATTACGTTATATGGGAAGACGTTATAACGTACTGCGTTATATGGTATGACGTTATACCGTATTACGTTATATGGGATGACGTTATAACGCATTACGTAATATGGGATTACGTTATAACGGATTACGTTATGTGGGACGACGTTATAACTTATTGCGTTATATGGGATGACGTTATAACGTATTACGTTATATGGGATGACGTTATAACGTATTACGATATATGGCATGACGTTATAACGTAATGCGTTATATGGTATGACGTTATAACGTCACAGGTTATACGGTATGACGTTATAACGTAATAGGTTATATGGCATGACGCTATAACGTAATACGTTATATGGTATGACGTTATAACGTAAATAGATTATATGGTATGGCGTTATACCGTATTACGTTATATGGGATGACGTTATAACGCATTACGTAATATGGGATGACGTTATAACGTATTACGTTATGTGGGACGACGTTATAACGTATTACGTTATGTGGGACGGCGTTATAACGTACTGCGTTATATGGTATGACGTTATACCGTATTACGTTATATGGGATGACGTTATAACGCATTACGTAATATGGGATTACGTTGTAACGGATTACGTTATGTGGGACGACGTTATAACTTATTGCGTTATATGGGATGACGTTATAACGTATTACGTTATATGGGATGACGTTATAACGTATTACGATATATGGCATGACGTTATAACGTAATGCGTTATATGGTATGACGTTATAACGTCACAGGTTATACGGTATGACGTTATAACGTAATAGGTTATATGGCATGACGCTATAACGTAATACGTTATATGGTATGACGTTATAACGTAAATAGATTATATGGTATGGCGTTATACCGTATTACGTTATATGGGATGACGTTATAACGCATTACGTAATATGGGATGACGTTATAACGTATTACGTTATGTGGGACGACGTTATAACGTATTACGTTATGTGGGACGGCGTTATAACGTATTGCGTTATATGGGATGATGTTATAACGTCTTACGTTATATGGGATGACGTTATAACGTATTACGTTATATGGGATGACAGTATAACGTAATAGGTTATATGGTATGACGTTATACCGAATTACGTTATATGGTATGACGTTAATACGTAAATAGGTTATATGGTATGACGTTATACCGAATTACGTGTTATGGGATGACGTTATAACGCATTACGTTATATGGGATGACGTCATAACGTAATAGGTTATATGGTATGACGTTATACCGAATTACGTTATATGGTATGACGTTATAACGTAAATAGGTTATATGGTATGGCGTTATACCGTATTACGTTATATGGGATGACGTTATAACGCATTGCGTAATATGGGATTACGTTATAACGGATTACGTTATGTGGGACGACGTTATAACTTATTGCGTTATATGGGATGACGTTATAACGTATTACGTTATATGGGATGACGTTATAACGTATTACGTTATATGGGAAGACGTTATAACGTATTGCGTTATATGGTATGACGTTATAACGTATTACGTTATATGGGATGACGTTATAACGTATTACGTTATATGGGACGACATTATAACGTATTACGTTATGTGGGACGACGTTATAACGTGTTGCGTTATATGGGATGACGTTATAACGTATTACGTTATATGGGAAGACGTTATAACGAATTGCGTTTAATGCTATGACGTTATAACGTATTACGTTATATGGGATGACGTTATAACGTATTACGTTATATGGGAAGACGTTATAACGAATTGCGTTTAATGCTATGACGTTATAACGTATTACGTTATATGGGATGACGTTATAACGTATTACGTAATATGGGATGACGTTATAACGTAATAGGTTATATGGTATAACGTTATAACGTATTAGGTTATATGGGACGACGTTATAACTTATTACGTTATATGGGATGACGTTATAACGTATTACGTTATATGGGAAGACGTTATAACGTACTGCGTTATATGGTATGACGTTATACCGTATTACGTTATATGGGATGACGTTATAACGCATTACGTAATATGGGATTACGTTATAACGGATTACGTTATGTGGGACGACGTTATAACTTATTGCGTTATATGGGATGACGTTATAACGTATTACGTTATATGGGATGACGTTATAACGTATTACGATATATGGCATGACGTTATAACGTAATGCGTTATATGGTATGACGTTATAACGTCACAGGTTATACGGTATGACGTTATAACATAATAGGTTATATGGCATGACGCTATAACGTAATACGTTATATGGTATGACGTTATAACGTAAATAGATTATATGGTATGGCGTTATACCGTATTACGTTATATGGGATGACGTTATAACGCATTACGTAATATGGGATGACGTTATAACGTATTACGTTATGTGGGACGACGTTATAACGTATTACGTTATGTGGGACGGCGTTATAACGTATTGCGTTATATGGGATGACGTTATAACGTCTTACGTTATATGGGATGACGTTATAACGTATTACGTTATATGGGATGACAGTATAACGTAATAGGTTATGTGGTATAACGTTATAACGTGTTACGTTATATGGTATGACGTTATAACGTCATAGGTTATACGGTATGACGTTATAACGTAATACGTCATATGGTATGACGTTATAACGTATTACGTAATATGGGACGACGTTATAACGCATTACGTTATGTGGGACGACGTTATAACTTATTGCGTTATATGGGATGACGTTATAACGTATTACGTTATATGGGATGACGTTATAACGTATTACGTTATATGGGAAGACGTTATAACGTATTGCGTTATATGGTATGACGTTATAACGTATTACGTTATATGGGATGACGTTATAACGCATTACGTAATATGGGATTACGTTATAACGGATTACGTTATGTGGGACGACGTTATAACTTATTGCGTTATATGGGATGACGTTATAACGTATTACGATATATGGGATGACGTTATAACGTATTACGTTATATGGGAAGACGTTATAACGTATTGCGTTATATGGTATGACGTTATAACGTATTACGTTATATGGGATGACATTATGACGTATTACGTAATATGCGATAACGTTATAACGTAATAGGTTATATGGTATAACGTTATAACGTATTACGTTTTATGGTATGACGTTATAACGTCATAGTTATACGGTATGACGTTATAACGTAACAAGTCATATGGTATGACGTTATAACGTATTACGTAATATGGGACGACGTTATAACGTATTGCGTTATATGGTATGACGTTATAACGTATTACGTTATATGGGATGACGTTATATCGTATTACGTAATATGGGATGACGTTATAACGTAATAGGTTATATGGTATAACGTTATAGCGTATTACGTTATATGGTATGACGTCATAACGTAATAGGTTATATGGTATGACGTTATAACGTAATACCTTATATGGTATGACGTTATAACGTAAATAGGTTATATGGTATGACGTTATACCGTATTACGTTATATGGGATGACGTTATAACGCATTACGTAGTATGGGATGACGTTATAACGTATTACGTTATGCGGGACGACGTTATAACGTATTGCGTTATATGGGATGACGTTATAACGTATTACGTTATATGGGATGATGTTGTAACGTAATAGGTTATATGGTATAACGTTATAACGTATTACGTTATATGGTATGACGTCATAACGTAATAGGTTATATGGTATGACGTTATAACGTAAATAGATTATATGGTATGACGTTATACCGTATTACGTTATATGGGATGACGTTATAACGCATTACGTAATATGGGATGACGTTATAACGTATTACGTTATGTGGGACGACGTTATTGCGTATTGCGTTATATTCGATGACGTTATAACGTATTACGTTATATGGGATGACGTTATAACGTATTACGTTATATGGGAAGACGTTATAACGTATTGCGTTATATGGTATGACGTTATAACGTATTACGTTATATGGGATGACGTTATAACGTATTACGTTATATGGGATGACGTTATAACGTAATAGGTTATATGGTATAACGTTATAACGTATCACGTTATATGGTATGACGTTATAACGTCATAGGTTATACGGTATGACGTTATAACGTAATACGGCATATGGTATGACGTTATAACGTATTACGTAATATGGGACGACGTTATAACGCATTACGTTATATGGGGTGACGTTATAACGTATTACGTTATATGGAATACCGTTATAACGTATTAGGTTATATGGGATGACGCTATAACGTATTACGTTATATGGCATGACGTTATAACGTAATACGTTATGTGGAATGACGTTATAACGTTAATAGGTTATATGGTATGACGTTATACCGAATTACGTTATATGGTATGACGTTATAACGTAAATAGGTTATATGGTATGACGTTATACCGTATTACGTTATATGGGATGACGTTATAACGCATTACGTAATATGGGATTACGTTATAACGGATTACGTTATGTGGGACGACGTTATAACTTATTGCGTTATATTCGATGACGTTATAACGTATTACGTTATATGGGATGACGTTATAACGTATTACGTTATGTGGGACGGCGTTATAACGTACTGCGTTATATGGTATGACGTTATACCGTATTACGTTATATGGGATGACGTTATAACGCATTACGTAATATGGGATTACGTTGTAACGGATTACGTTATGTGGGACGACGTTATAACTTATTGCGTTATATGGGATGACGTTATAACGTATTACGTTATATGGGATGACGTTATAAC